>NW_027455345.1:0-300000 GCF_040206685.1 Ascaphus truei
AATGTACTATAGACGGAATTCTTGATGTCAGAATTCTATTTTGGAAGGTTGCATTGTGTTGAACTTTCTGAGGAAAAAACGATATATTTCTTTGCCACTGCGGGAAAAAAGTAGCAAGAAATGAAACATTTTCATTTGCTGCGAGGAATGCCATGTATATTTTCATTAGGGAAGCGAAAAATAAAAACCCCTACAGCACCTGGTATTCCCAGGCAGTCTCCCAACCCAGTACTAATCAAGCCTCACCCTGCTTAGCTTCCGAGATCTGACGGGATCGGGCGCTTTCAAGGTAGTATGGCCGTAGGTGGAGATTGCTGTCTCATGATATCCTCTCATTCTTAAATCCATGAGCCTATATCTTGCTCCATGCATACACAGAGACTGAGAAAATGACAGGTGCACTCAAATGTACTATAGACGGAATTCTTGATGTCAGAATTCTATTTTGGAAGGTTGCATTGTGTTGAACTTTCAGAGGAAAAAACGATATATTTCTTTGCCACTGCGGGAAAAAAGTAGCAAGAAATGAAACATTTTCATTTGCTGCGAGGAATGCCATGTATATTTTCATTAGGGAAGCGAAAAATAAAAACCCCTACAGCACCTGGTATTCCCAGGCAGTCTCCCAACCCAGTACTAATCAAGCCTCACCCTGCTTAGCTTCCGAGATCTGACGGGATCGGGCGCTGTCAAGGTAGTATGGCCGTAGGTGGAGATTGCTGTCTCATGATATCCTCTCATTCTTAAATCCATGAGCCTATATCTTGCTCCATGCATACACAGAGACTGAGAAAATGACAGGTGCACTCAAATGTACTATAGACGGAATTCTTGATGTCAGAATTCTATTTTGGAAGGTTGCATTGTGTTGAACTTTCAGAGGAAAAAACGATATATTTCTTTGCCACTGCGGGAAAAAAGTAGCAAGAATTGAAACATTTTCATTTGCTGCGAGGAATGCCATGTATATTTTCATTAGGGAAGCGAAAAATAAAAACCCCTACAGCACCTGGTATTCCCAGGCAGTCTCCCAACCCAGTACTAATCAAGCCTCACCCTGCTTAGCTTCCGAGATCTGACGGGATCGGGCGCTGTCAAGGTAGTATGGCCGTAGGTGGAGATTGCTGTCTCATGATATCCTCTCATTCTTAAATCCATGAGCCTATATCTTGCTCCATGCATACACAGAGACTGAGAAAATGACAGGTGCACTCAAATGTACTATAGACGGAATTCTTGATGTCAGAATTCTATTTTGGAAGGTTGCATTGTGTTGAACTTTCAGAGGAAAAAACGATAGATTTCTTTGCCACTGCGGGAAAAAAGTAGTAAAAAATTTCAGAGGTGCCTATATTCAACCTCCTCCTGTTTGGATTTGAACTCACTATCTCTTCCAAGTATCAGCTTGAACACTGCACACCCCAACTCTGTGAGCCACAAGCTCACCATATAACATGCTGAGTGTTCTGAGGCCTGTATGATATATTTCTAAATGACATGGGAGGCATAAGTGTATTATTGTGACCGTTAAAAAAATACATTCTTGAAGAATTACCTTAAATGGAGAAATTAAATCAGAGACTGAGAAAATGACAGGTGCACTCAAATATACTATAGACGGAATTCTTGATGTCAGAATTCTATTTTGGAAGGTTGCATTGTGTTGAACTTTCAGAGGAAAAAACAATATATTTCTTTGCCACTCCGGGAAAAAAGTAGCAAGAAATGAAACATTTTCATTTGCTGCGAGGAATGCCATGTATATTTTCATTAGGGAAGCGAAAAATAAAAACCCCTACAGCACCTGGTATTCCCAGGCAGTCTCCCAACCCAGGACTAATCAAGCCTCACCCTGCTTAGCTTCCGAGATCTGACGGGATCGGGCGCTTTCAAGGTAGTATGGCCGTAGGTGGAGATTGCTGTCTCATGATATCCTCTCATTCTTAAATCCATGAGCCTATATCTTGCTCCATGCATACACAGAGACTGAGAAAATGACAGGTGCACTCAAATGTACTATAGACGGAATTCTTGATGTCAGAATTCTATTTTGGAAGGTTGCATTGTGTTGAACTTTCTGAGGAAAAAACGATATATTTCTTTGCCACTGCGGGAAAAAAGTAGTAAAAAATGAAACATTTTCATTTGCTGCAAGGAATGCCATGTATATTTTCATTAGGGAAGCAAAAAATAAAAACACCCACAGCACCTGGTATTCCCAGGCAGTCTCCCAACCCAGTACTAATCAAGCCTCACCCTGCTTAGCTTCCGAGATCTGACGGGATCGGGCGCTTTCAAGGTAGTATGGCCGTAGGTGGAGATTGCTGTCTCATGATATCCTCTCATTCTTAAATCCATGAGCCTATATCTTGCTCCATGCATACACAGAGACTGAGAAAATGACAGGTGCACTCAAATGTACTATAGACGGAATTCTTGATGTCAGAATTCTATTTTGGAAGGTTGCATTGTGTTGAACTTTCAGAGGAAAAAACGATAGATTTCTTTGACACTGCGGGAAAAAAGTAGCAAGAAATGAAACATTTTCATTTGCTGCGAGGAATGCCATGTATATTTTCATTAGGGAAGCGAAAAATAAAAACCCCTACAGCACCTGGTATTCCCAGGCAGTCTCCCAACCCAGTACTAATCAAGCCTCACCCTGCTTAGCTTCCGAGATCTGACGGGATCGGGCGCTGTCAAGGTAGTATGGCCGTAGGTGGAGATTGCTGTCTCATGATATCCTCTCATTCTTAAATCCATGAGCCTATATCTTGCTCCATGCATACACAGAGACTGAGAAAATGACAGGTGCACTCAAATGTACTATAGACGGAATTCTTGATGTCAGAATTCTATTTTGGAAGGTTGCATTGTGTTGAACTTTCAGAGGAAAAAACGATAGATTTCTTTGCCACTGCGGGAAAAAAGTAGCAAGAAATGAAACATTTTCATTTGCTGCGAGGAATGCCATGTATATTTTCATTAGGGAAGCGAAAAATAAAAACCCCTACAGCACCTGGTATTCCCAGGCAGTCTCCCAACCCAGTACTAATCAAGCCTCACCCTGCTTAGCTTCCGAGATCTGACGGGATCGGGCGCTTTCAAGGTAGTATGGCCGTAGGTGGAGATTGCTGTCTCATGATATCCTCTCATTCTTAAATCCATGAGCCTATATCTTGCTCCATGCATACACAGAGACTGAGAAAATGACAGGTGCACTCAAATGTACTATAGACGGAATTCTTGATGTCAGAATTCTATTTTGGAAGGTTGCATTGTGTTGAACTTTCTGAGGAAAAAACGATATATTTCTTTGCCACTGCGGGAAAAAAGTAGTAAAAAATGAAACATTTTCATTTGCTGCAAGGAATGCCATGTATATTTTCATTAGGGAAGCAAAAAATAAAAACACCCACAGCACCTGGTATTCCCAGGCAGTCTCCCAACCCAGTACTAATCAAGCCTCACCCTGCTTAGCTTCCGAGATCTGACGGGATCGGGCGCTTTCAAGGTAGTATGGCCGTAGGTGGAGATTGCTGTCTCATGATATCCTCTCATTCTTAAATCCATGAGCCTATATCTTGCTCCATGCATACACAGAGACTGAGAAAATGACAGGTGCACTCAAATGTACTATAGACGGAATTCTTGATGTCAGAATTCTATTTTGGAAGGTTGCATTGTGTTGAACTTTCAGAGGAAAAAACGATAGATTTCTTTGACACTGCGGGAAAAAAGTAGCAAGAAATGAAACATTTTCATTTGCTGCGAGGAATGCCATGTATATTTTCATTAGGGAAGCGAAAAATAAAAACCCCTACAGCACCTGGTATTCCCAGGCAGTCTCCAAATCCAGTACTAATCAAGCCTCACCCTGCTTAACTTCCGAGATCTGACGGGATCGGGCGCTGTCAAGGTAGTATGGCCGTAGTTGGAGATTGCTGTCTCATGATATCCTCTCATTCTTAAATCCATGAGCCTATATCTTGCTCCATGCATACACAGAGACTGAGAAAATGACAGGTGCACTCAAATGTACTATAGACGGAATTCTTGATGTCAGAATTCTATTTTGGAAGGTTGCATTGTGTTGAACTTTCAGAGGAAAAAACGATAGATTTCTTTGCCACTGCGGGAAAAAAGTAGTAAAAAATTTCAGAGGTGCCTATATTCAACCTCCTCCTGTTTGGATTTGAACTCACTATCTCTTCCAAGTATCAGCTTGAACACTGCACACCCCAACTCTGTGAGCCACAAGCTCACCATATAACATGCTGAGTGTTCTGAGGCCTGTATGATATATTTCTAAATGACATGGGAGGCATAAGTGTATTATTGTGACCGTTAAAAAAATACATTCTTGAAGAATTACCTTAAATGGAGAAATTAAATCAGAGACTGAGAAAATGACAGGTGCACTCAAATATACTATAGACGGAATTCTTGATGTCAGAATTCTATTTTGGAAGGTTGCATTGTGTTGAACTTTCAGAGGAAAAAACAATATATTTCTTTGCCACTCCGGGAAAAAAGTAGCAAGAAATGAAACATTTTCATTTGCTGCGAGGAATGCCATGTATATTTTCATTAGGGAAGCGAAAAATAAAAACCCCTACAGCACCTGGTATTCCCAGGCAGTCTCCCAACCCAGTACTAATCAAGCCTCACCCTGCTTAGCTTCCGAGATCTGACGGGATCGGGCGCTTTCAAGGTAGTATGGCCGTAGGTGGAGATTGCTGTCTCATGATATCCTCTCATTCTTAAATCCATGAGCCTATATCTTGCTCCATGCATACACAGAGACTGAGAAAATGACAGGTGCACTCAAATGTACTATAGACGGAATTCTTGATGTCAGAATTCTATTTTGGAAGGTTGCATTGTGTTGAACTTTCTGAGGAAAAAACGATATATTTCTTTGCCACTGCGGGAAAAAAGTAGTAAAAAATGAAACATTTTCATTTGCTGCAAGGAATGCCATGTATATTTTCATTAGGGAAGCAAAAAATAAAAACACCCACAGCACCTGGTATTCCCAGGCAGTCTCCCAACCCAGTACTAATCAAGCCTCACCCTGCTTAGCTTCCGAGATCTGACGGGATCGGGCGCTTTCAAGGTAGTATGGCCGTAGGTGGAGATTGCTGTCTCATGATATCCTCTCATTCTTAAATCCATGAGCCTATATCTTGCTCCATGCATACACAGAGACTGAGAAAATGACAGGTGCACTCAAATGTACTATAGACGGAATTCTTGATGTCAGAATTCTATTTTGGAAGGTTGCATTGTGTTGAACTTTCAGAGGAAAAAACGATAGATTTCTTTGCCACTGCGGGAAAAAAGTAGCAAGAAATGAAACATTTTCATTTGCTGCGAGGAATGCCATGTATATTTTCATTAGGGAAGCGAAAAATAAAAACCCCTACAGCACCTGGTATTCCCAGGCAGTCTCCCAACCCAGTACTAATCAAGCCTCACCCTGCTTAGCTTCCGAGATCTGACGGGATCGGGCGCTTTCAAGGTAGTATGGCCGTAGGTGGAGATTGCTGTCTCATGATATCCTCTCATTCTTAAATCCATGAGCCTATATCTTGCTCCATGCATACACAGAGACTGAGAAAATGACAGGTGCACTCAAATGTACTATAGACGGAATTCTTGATGTCAGAATTCTATTTTGGAAGGTTGCATTGTGTTGAACTTTCTGAGGAAAAAACGATATATTTCTTTGCCACTGCGGGAAAAAAGTAGTAAAAAATGAAACATTTTCATTTGCTGCAAGGAATGCCATGTATATTTTCATTAGGGAAGCAAAAAATAAAAACACCCACAGCACCTGGTATTCCCAGGCAGTCTCCCAACCCAGTACTAATCAAGCCTCACCCTGCTTAGCTTCCGAGATCTGACGGGATCGGGCGCTTTCAAGGTAGTATGGCCGTAGGTGGAGATTGCTGTCTCATGATATCCTCTCATTCTTAAATCCATGAGCCTATATCTTGCTCCATGCATACACAGAGACTGAGAAAATGACAGGTGCACTCAAATGTACTATAGACGGAATTCTTGATGTCAGAATTCTATTTTGGAAGGTTGCATTGTGTTGAACTTTCAGAGGAAAAAACGATAGATTTCTTTGCCACTGCGGGAAAAAAGTAGCAAGAAATGAAACATTTTCATTTGCTGCGAGGAATGCCATGTATATTTTCATTAGGGAAGCGAAAAATAAAAACCCCTACAGCACCTGGTATTCCCAGGCAGTCTCCCAACCCAGTACTAATCAAGCCTCACCCTGCTTAGCTTCCGAGATCTGACGGGATCGGGCGCTTTCAAGGTAGTATGGCCGTAGGTGGAGATTGCTGTCTCATGATATCCTCTCATTCTTAAATCCATGAGCCTATATCTTGCTCCATGCATACACAGAGACTGAGAAAATGACAGGTGCACTCAAATGTACTATAGACGGAATTCTTGATGTCAGAATTCTATTTTGGAAGGTTGCATTGTGTTGAACTTTCTGAGGAAAAAACGATATATTTCTTTGCCACTGCGGGAAAAAAGTAGTAAAAAATGAAACATTTTCATTTGCTGCAAGGAATGCCATGTATATTTTCATTAGGGAAGCAAAAAATAAAAACACCCACAGCACCTGGTATTCCCAGGCAGTCTCCCAACCCAGTACTAATCAAGCCTCACCCTGCTTAGCTTCCGAGATCTGACGGGATCGGGCGCTTTCAAGGTAGTATGGCCGTAGGTGGAGATTGCTGTCTCATGATATCCTCTCATTCTTAAATCCATGAGCCTATATCTTGCTCCATGCATACACAGAGACTGAGAAAATGACAGGTGCACTCAAATGTACTATAGACGGAATTCTTGATGTCAGAATTCTATTTTGGAAGGTTGCATTGTGTTGAACTTTCAGAGGAAAAAACGATAGATTTCTTTGCCACTGCGGGAAAAAAGTAGCAAGAAATGAAACATTTTCATTTGCTGCGAGGAATGCCATGTATATTTTCATTAGGGAAGCGAAAAATAAAAACCCCTACAGCACCTGGTATTCCCAGGCAGTCTCCCAACCCAGTACTAATCAAGCCTCACCCTGCTTAGCTTCCGAGATCTGACAGGATCGGGCGCTGTCAAGGTAGTATGGCCGTAGGTGGAGATTGCTGTCTCATGATATCCTCTCATTCTTAAATCCATGAGCCTATATCTTGCTCCATGCATACACAGAGACTGAGAAAATGACAGGTGCACTCAAATGTACTATAGACGGAATTCTTGATGTCAGAATTCTATTTTGGAAGGTTGCATTGTGTTGAACTTTCTGAGGAAAAAACGATATATTTCTTTGCCACTGCGGGAAAAAAGTAGTAAAAAATGAAACATTTTCATTTGCTGCAAGGAATGCCATGTATATTTTCATTAGGGAAGCAAAAAATAAAAACACCCACAGCACCTGGTATTCCCAGGCAGTCTCCCAACCCAGTACTAATCAAGCCTCACCCTGCTTAGCTTCCGAGATCTGACGGGATCGGGCGCTTTCAAGGTAGTATGGCCGTAGGTGGAGATTGCTGTCTCATGATATCCTCTCATTCTTAAATCCATGAGCCTATATCTTGCTCCATGCATACACAGAGACTGAGAAAATGACAGGTGCACTCAAATGTACTATAGACGGAATTCTTGATGTCAGAATTCTATTTTGGAAGGTTGCATTGTGTTGAACTTTCAGAGGAAAAAACGATATATTTCTTTGCCACTGCGGGAAAAAAGTAGCAAGAAATGAAACATTTTCATTTGCTGCGAGGAATGCCATGTATATTTTCATTAGGGAAGCGAAAAATAAAAACCCCTACAGCACCTGGTATTCCCAGGCAGTCTCCCAACCCAGTACTAATCAAGCCTCACCCTGCTTAGCTTCCGAGATCTGACGGGATCGGGCGCTGTCAAGGTAGTATGGCCGTAGGTGGAGATTGCTGTCTCATGATATCCTCTCATTCTTAAATCCATGAGCCTATATCTTGCTCCATGCATACACAGAGACTGAGAAAATGACAGGTGCACTCAAATGTACTATAGACGGAATTCTTGATGTCAGAATTCTATTTTGGAAGGTTGCATTGTGTTGAACTTTCTGAGGAAAAAACGATATATTTCTTTGCCACTGCGGGAAAAAAGTAGTAAAAAATGAAACATTTTCATTTGCTGCAAGGAATGCCATGTATATTTTCATTAGGGAAGCAAAAAATAAAAACACCCACAGCACCTGGTATTCCCAGGCAGTCTCCCAACCCAGTACTAATCAAGCCTCACCCTGCTTAGCTTCCGAGATCTGACGGGATCGGGCGCTTTCAAGGTAGTATGGCCGTAGGTGGAGATTGCTGTCTCATGATATCCTCTCATTCTTAAATCCATGAGCCTATATCTTGCTCCATGCATACACAGAGACTGAGAAAATGACAGGTGCACTCAAATGTACTATAGACGGAATTCTTGATGTCAGAATTCTATTTTGGAAGGTTGCATTGTGTTGAACTTTCAGAGGAAAAAACGATATATTTCTTTGCCACTGCGGGAAAAAAGTAGCAAGAAATGAAACATTTTCATTTGCTGCGAGGAATGCCATGTATATTTTCATTAGGGAAGCGAAAAATAAAAACCCCTACAGCACCTGGTATTCCCAGGCAGTCTCCAAATCCAGTACTAATCAAGCCTCACCCTGCTTAACTTCCGAGATCTGACGGGATCGGGCGCTGTCAAGGTAGTATGGCCGTAGTTGGAGATTGCTGTCTCATGATATCCTCTCATTCTTAAATCCATGAGCCTATATCTTGCTCCATGCATACACAGAGACTGAGAAAATGACAGGTGCACTCAAATGTACTATAGACGGAATTCTTGATGTCAGAATTCTATTTTGGAAGGTTGCATTGTGTTGAACTTTCTGAGGAAAAAACGATATATTTCTTTGCCACTGCGGGAAAAAAGTAGTAAAAAATGAAACATTTTCATTTGCTGCAAGGAATGCCATGTATATTTTCATTAGGGAAGCAAAAAATAAAAACACCCACAGCACCTGGTATTCCCAGGCAGTCTCCCAACCCAGTACTAATCAAGCCTCACCCTGCTTAGCTTCCGAGATCTGACGGGATCGGGCGCTTTCAAGGTAGTATGGCCGTAGGTGGAGATTGCTGTCTCATGATATCCTCTCATTCTTAAATCCATGAGCCTATATCTTGCTCCATGCATACACAGAGACTGAGAAAATGACAGGTGCACTCAAATGTACTATAGACGGAATTCTTGATGTCAGAATTCTATTTTGGAAGGTTGCATTGTGTTGAACTTTCAGAGGAAAAAACGATATATTTCTTTGCCACTGCGGGAAAAAAGTAGCAAGAAATGAAACATTTTCATTTGCTGCGAGGAATGCCATGTATATTTTCATTAGGGAAGCGAAAAATAAAAACCCCTACAGCACCTGGTATTCCCAGGCAGTCTCCCAACCCAGTACTAATCAAGCCTCACCCTGCTTAGCTTCCGAGATCTGACGGGATCGGGCGCTGTCAAGGTAGTATGGCCGTAGGTGGAGATTGCTGTCTCATGATATCCTCTCATTCTTAAATCCATGAGCCTATATCTTGCTCCATGCATACACAGAGACTGAGAAAATGACAGGTGCACTCAAATGTACTATAGACGGAATTCTTGATGTCAGAATTCTATTTTGGAAGGTTGCATTGTGTTGAACTTTCTGAGGAAAAAACAATATATTTCTTTGCCACTGCGGGAAAAAAGTAGTAAAAAATGAAACATTTTCATTTGCTGCAAGGAATGCCATGTATATTTTCATTAGGGAAGCAAAAAATAAAAACACCCACAGCACCTGGTATTCCCAGGCAGTCTCCCAACCCAGTACTAATCAAGCCTCACCCTGCTTAGCTTCCGAGATCTGACGGGATCGGGCGCTTTCAAGGTAGTATGGCCGTAGGTGGAGATTGCTGTCTCATGATATCCTCTCATTCTTAAATCCATGAGCCTATATCTTGCTCCATGCATACACAGAGACTGAGAAAATGACAGGTGCACTCAAATGTACTATAGACGGAATTCTTGATGTCAGAATTCTATTTTGGAAGGTTGCATTGTGTTGAACTTTCAGAGGAAAAAACGATATATTTCTTTGCCACTGCGGGAAAAAAGTAGCAAGAAATGAAACATTTTCATTTGCTGCGAGGAATGCCATGTATATTTTCATTAGGGAAGCGAAAAATAAAAACCCCTACAGCACCTGGTATTCCCAGGCAGTCTCCAAATCCAGTACTAATCAAGCCTCACCCTGCTTAACTTCCGAGATCTGACGGGATCGGGCGCTGTCAAGGTAGTATGGCCGTAGTTGGAGATTGCTGTCTCATGATATCCTCTCATTCTTAAATCCATGAGCCTATATCTTGCTCCATGCATACACAGAGACTGAGAAAATGACAGGTGCACTCAAATGTACTATAGACGGAATTCTTGATGTCAGAATTCTATTTTGGAAGGTTGCATTGTGTTGAACTTTCTGAGGAAAAAACGATATATTTCTTTGCCACTGCGGGAAAAAAGTAGTAAAAAATGAAACATTTTCATTTGCTGCAAGGAATGCCATGTATATTTTCATTAGGGAAGCAAAAAATAAAAACACCCACAGCACCTGGTATTCCCAGGCAGTCTCCCAACCCAGTACTAATCAAGCCTCACCCTGCTTAGCTTCCGAGATCTGACGGGATCGGGCGCTTTCAAGGTAGTATGGCCGTAGGTGGAGATTGCTGTCTCATGATATCCTCTCATTCTTAAATCCATGAGCCTATATCTTGCTCCATGCATACACAGAGACTGAGAAAATGACAGGTGCACTCAAATGTACTATAGACGGAATTCTTGATGTCAGAATTCTATTTTGGAAGGTTGCATTGTGTTGAACTTTCAGAGGAAAAAACGATATATTTCTTTGCCACTGCGGGAAAAAAGTAGCAAGAAATGAAACATTTTCATTTGCTGCGAGGAATGCCATGTATATTTTCATTAGGGAAGCGAAAAATAAAAACCCCTACAGCACCTGGTATTCCCAGGCAGTCTCCCAACCCAGTACTAATCAAGCCTCACCCTGCTTAGCTTCCGAGATCTGACGGGATCGGGCGCTGTCAAGGTAGTATGGCCGTAGGTGGAGATTGCTGTCTCATGATATCCTCTCATTCTTAAATCCATGAGCCTATATCTTGCTCCATGCATACACAGAGACTGAGAAAATGACAGGTGCACTCAAATGTACTATAGACGGAATTCTTGATGTCAGAATTCTATTTTGGAAGGTTGCATTGTGTTGAACTTTCTGAGGAAAAAACGATATATTTCTTTGCCACTGCGGGAAAAAAGTAGTAAAAAATGAAACATTTTCATTTGCTGCAAGGAATGCCATGTATATTTTCATTAGGGAAGCAAAAAATAAAAACACCCACAGCACCTGGTATTCCCAGGCAGTCTCCAAATCCAGTACTAATCAAGCCTCACCCTGCTTAGCTTCCGAGATCTGACGGGATCGGGCGCTGTCAAGGTAGTATGGCCGTAGGTGGAGATTGCTGTCTCATGATATCCTCTCATTCTTAAATCCATGAGCCTATATCTTGCTCCATGCATACACAGAGACTGAGAAAATGACAGGTGCACTCAAATGTACTATAGACGGAATTCTTGATGTCAGAATTCTATTTTGGAAGGTTGCATTGTGTTGAACTTTCAGAGGAAAAAACGATATATTTCTTTGCCACTGCGGGAAAAAAGTAGCAAGAAATGAAACATTTTCATTTGCTGCGAGGAATGCCATGTATATTTTCATTAGGGAAGCGAAAAATAAAAACCCCTACAGCACCTGGTATTCCCAGGCAGTCTCCAAATCCAGTACTAATCAAGCCTCACCCTGCTTAACTTCCGAGATCTGACGGGATCGGGCGCTGTCAAGGTAGTATGGCCGTAGTTGGAGATTGCTGTCTCATGATATCCTCTCATTCTTAAATCCATGAGCCTATATCTTGCTCCATGCATACACAGAGACTGAGAAAATGACAGGTGCACTCAAATGTACTATAGACGGAATTCTTGATGTCAGAATTCTATTTTGGAAGGTTGCATTGTGTTGAACTTTCAGAGGAAAAAACGATAGATTTCTTTGCCACTGCGGGAAAAAAGTAGTAAAAAATTTCAGAGGTGCCTATATTCAACCTCCTCCTGTTTGGATTTGAACTCACTATCTCTTCCAAGAACCAGCTTGAACACTGCACACCCCAACTCTGTGAGCCACAAGCTCACCATATAACATGCTGAGTGTTCTGAGGCCTGTATGATATATTTCTAAATGACATGGGAGGCATAAGTGTATTATTGTGACCGTTAAAAAAATACATTCTTGAAGAATTACCTTAAATGGAGAAATTAAATCAGAGACTGAGAAAATGACAGGTGCACTCAAATATACTATAGACGGAATTCTTGATGTCAGAATTCTATTTTGGAAGGTTGCATTGTGTTGAACTTTCAGAGGAAAAAACAATATATTTCTTTGCCACTCCGGGAAAAAAGTAGCAAGAAATGAAACATTTTCATTTGCTGCGAGGAATGCCATGTATATTTTCATTAGGGAAGCGAAAAATAAAAACCCCTACAGCACCTGGTATTCCCAGGCAGTCTCCCAACCCAGTACTAATCAAGCCTCACCCTGCTTAGCTTCCGAGATCTGACGGGATCGGGCGCTTTCAAGGTAGTATGGCCGTAGGTGGAGATTGCTGTCTCATGATATCCTCTCATTCTTAAATCCATGAGCCTATATCTTGCTCCATGCATACACAGGGACTGAGAAAATGACAGGTGCACTCAAATGTACTATAGACGGAATTCTTGATGTCAGAATTCTATTTTGGAAGGTTGCATTGTGTTGAACTTTCTGAGGAAAAAACGATATATTTCTTTGCCACTGCGGGAAAAAAGTAGTAAAAAATGAAACATTTTCATTTGCTGCAAGGAATGCCATGTATATTTTCATTAGGGAAGCAAAAAATAAAAACACCCACAGCACCTGGTATTTCCAGGCAGTCTCCCAACCCAGTACTAATCAAGCCTCACCCTGCTTAGCTTCCGAGATCTGACGGGATCGGGCGCTTTCAAGGTAGTATGGCCGTAGGTGGAGATTGCTGTCTCATGATATCCTCTCATTCTTAAATCCATGAGCCTATATCTTGCTCCATGCATACACAGAGACTGAGAAAATGACAGGTGCACTCAAATGTACTATAGACGGAATTCTTGATGTCAGAATTCTATTTTGGAAGGTTGCATTGTGTTGAACTTTCAGAGGAAAAAACGATAGATTTCTTTGCCACTGCGGGAAAAAAGTAGCAAGAAATGAAACATTTTCATTTGCTGCGAGGAATGCCATGTATATTTTCATTAGGGAAGCGAAAAATAAAAACCCCTACAGCACCTGGTATTCCCAGGCAGTCTCCCAACCCAGTACTAATCAAGCCTCACCCTGCTTAGCTTCCGAGATCTGACGGGATCGGGCGCTTTCAAGGTAGTATGGCCGTAGGTGGAGATTGCTGTCTCATGATATCCTCTCATTCTTAAATCCATGAGCCTATATCTTGCTCCATGCATACACAGAGACTGAGAAAATGACAGGTGCACTCAAATGTACTATAGACGGAATTCTTGATGTCAGAATTCTATTTTGGAAGGTTGCATTGTGTTGAACTTTCTGAGGAAAAAACGATATATTTCTTTGCCACTGCGGGAAAAAAGTAGTAAAAAATGAAACATTTTCATTTGCTGCAAGGAATGCCATGTATATTTTCATTAGGGAAGCAAAAAATAAAAACACCCACAGCACCTGGTATTCCCAGGCAGTCTCCCAACCCAGTACTAATCAAGCCTCACCCTGCTTAGCTTCCGAGATCTGACGGGATCGGGCGCTTTCAAGGTAGTATGGCCGTAGGTGGAGATTGCTGTCTCATGATATCCTCTCATTCTTAAATCCATGAGCCTATATCTTGCTCCATGCATACACAGAGACTGAGAAAATGACAGGTGCACTCAAATGTACTATAGACGGAATTCTTGATGTCAGAATTCTATTTTGGAAGGTTGCATTGTGTTGAACTTTCAGAGGAAAAAACGATAGATTTCTTTGCCACTGCGGGAAAAAAGTAGCAAGAAATGAAACATTTTCATTTGCTGCGAGGAATGCCATGTATATTTTCATTAGGGAAGCGAAAAATAAAAACCCCTACAGCACCTGGTATTCCCAGGCAGTCTCCCAACCCAGTACTAATCAAGCCTCACCCTGCTTAGCTTCCGAGATCTGACAGGATCGGGCGCTGTCAAGGTAGTATGGCCGTAGGTGGAGATTGCTGTCTCATGATATCCTCTCATTCTTAAATCCATGAGCCTATATCTTGCTCCATGCATACACAGAGACTGAGAAAATGACAGGTGCACTCAAATGTACTATAGACGGAATTCTTGATGTCAGAATTCTATTTTGGAAGGTTGCATTGTGTTGAACTTTCTGAGGAAAAAACGATATATTTCTTTGCCACTGCGGGAAAAAAGTAGTAAAAAATGAAACATTTTCATTTGCTGCAAGGAATGCCATGTATATTTTCATTAGGGAAGCAAAAAATAAAAACACCCACAGCACCTGGTATTCCCAGGCAGTCTCCCAACCCAGTACTAATCAAGCCTCACCCTGCTTAGCTTCCGAGATCTGACGGGATCGGGCGCTTTCAAGGTAGTATGGCCGTAGGTGGAGATTGCTGTCTCATGATATCCTCTCATTCTTAAATCCATGAGCCTATATCTTGCTCCATGCATACACAGAGACTGAGAAAATGACAGGTGCACTCAAATGTACTATAGACGGAATTCTTGATGTCAGAATTCTATTTTGGAAGGTTGCATTGTGTTGAACTTTCAGAGGAAAAAACGATATATTTCTTTGCCACTGCGGGAAAAAAGTAGCAAGAAATGAAACATTTTCATTTGCTGCGAGGAATGCCATGTATATTTTCATTAGGGAAGCGAAAAATAAAAACCCCTACAGCACCTGGTATTCCCAGGCAGTCTCCCAACCCAGTACTAATCAAGCCTCACCCTGCTTAGCTTCCGAGATCTGACGGGATCGGGCGCTGTCAAGGTAGTATGGCCGTAGGTGGAGATTGCTGTCTCATGATATCCTCTCATTCTTAAATCCATGAGCCTATATCTTGCTCCATGCATACACAGAGACTGAGAAAATGACAGGTGCACTCAAATGTACTATAGACGGAATTCTTGATGTCAGAATTCTATTTTGGAAGGTTGCATTGTGTTGAACTTTCTGAGGAAAAAACGATATATTTCTTTGCCACTGCGGGAAAAAAGTAGTAAAAAATGAAACATTTTCATTTGCTGCAAGGAATGCCATGTATATTTTCATTAGGGAAGCAAAAAATAAAAACACCCACAGCACCTGGTATTCCCAGGCAGTCTCCCAACCCAGTACTAATCAAGCCTCACCCTGCTTAGCTTCCGAGATCTGACGGGATCGGGCGCTTTCAAGGTAGTATGGCCGTAGGTGGAGATTGCTGTCTCATGATATCCTCTCATTCTTAAATCCATGAGCCTATATCTTGCTCCATGCATACACAGAGACTGAGAAAATGACAGGTGCACTCAAATGTACTATAGACGGAATTCTTGATGTCAGAATTCTATTTTGGAAGGTTGCATTGTGTTGAACTTTCTGAGGAAAAAACGATATATTTCTTTGCCACTGCGGGAAAAAAGTAGTAAAAAATGAAACATTTTCATTTGCTGCAAGGAATGCCATGTATATTTTCATTAGGGAAGCAAAAAATAAAAACACCCACAGCACCTGGTATTCCCAGGCAGTCTCCCAACCCAGTACTAATCAAGCCTCACCCTGCTTAGCTTCCGAGATCTGACGGGATCGGGCGCTTTCAAGGTAGTATGGCCGTAGGTGGAGATTGCTGTCTCATGATATCCTCTCATTCTTAAATCCATGAGCCTATATCTTGCTCCATGCATACACAGAGACTGAGAAAATGACAGGTGCACTCAAATGTACTATAGACGGAATTCTTGATGTCAGAATTCTATTTTGGAAGGTTGCATTGTGTTGAACTTTCAGAGGAAAAAACGATATATTTCTTTGCCACTGCGGGAAAAAAGTAGCAAGAAATGAAACATTTTCATTTGCTGCGAGGAATGCCATGTATATTTTCATTAGGGAAGCGAAAAATAAAAACCCCTACAGCACCTGGTATTCCCAGGCAGTCTCCCAACCCAGTACTAATCAAGCCTCACCCTGCTTAGCTTCCGAGATCTGACGGGATCGGGCGCTGTCAAGGTAGTATGGCCGTAGGTGGAGATTGCTGTCTCATGATATCCTCTCATTCTTAAATCCATGAGCCTATATCTTGCTCCATGCATACACAGAGACTGAGAAAATGACAGGTGCACTCAAATGTACTATAGACGGAATTCTTGATGTCAGAATTCTATTTTGGAAGGTTGCATTGTGTTGAACTTTCTGAGGAAAAAACGATATATTTCTTTGCCACTGCGGGAAAAAAGTAGTAAAAAATGAAACATTTTCATTTGCTGCAAGGAATGCCATGTATATTTTCATTAGGGAAGCAAAAAATAAAAACACCCACAGCACCTGGTATTCCCAGGCAGTCTCCCAACCCAGTACTAATCAAGCCTCACCCTGCTTAGCTTCCGAGATCTGACGGGATCGGGCGCTTTCAAGGTAGTATGGCCGTAGGTGGAGATTGCTGTCTCATGATATCCTCTCATTCTTAAATCCATGAGCCTATATCTTGCTCCATGCATACACAGAGACTGAGAAAATGACAGGTGCACTCAAATGTACTATAGACGGAATTCTTGATGTCAGAATTCTATTTTGGAAGGTTGCATTGTGTTGAACTTTCTGAGGAAAAAACGATATATTTCTTTGCCACTGCGGGAAAAAAGTAGTAAAAAATGAAACATTTTCATTTGCTGCAAGGAATGCCATGTATATTTTCATTAGGGAAGCAAAAAATAAAAACACCCACAGCACCTGGTATTCCCAGGCAGTCTCCCAACCCAGTACTAATCAAGCCTCACCCTGCTTAGCTTCCGAGATCTGACGGGATCGGGCGCTTTCAAGGTAGTATGGCCGTAGGTGGAGATTGCTGTCTCATGATATCCTCTCATTCTTAAATCCATGAGCCTATATCTTGCTCCATGCATACACAGAGACTGAGAAAATGACAGGTGCACTCAAATGTACTATAGACGGAATTCTTGATGTCAGAATTCTATTTTGGAAGGTTGCATTGTGTTGAACTTTCTGAGGAAAAAACGATATATTTCTTTGCCACTGCGGGAAAAAAGTAGTAAAAAATGAAACATTTTCATTTGCTGCAAGGAATGCCATGTATATTTTCATTAGGGAAGCAAAAAATAAAAACACCCACAGCACCTGGTATTCCCAGGCAGTCTCCCAACCCAGTACTAATCAAGCCTCACCCTGCTTAGCTTCCGAGATCTGACGGGATCGGGCGCTTTCAAGGTAGTATGGCCGTAGGTGGAGATTGCTGTCTCATGATATCCTCTCATTCTTAAATCCATGAGCCTATATCTTGCTCCATGCATACACAGAGACTGAGAAAATGACAGGTGCACTCAAATGTACTATAGACGGAATTCTTGATGTCAGAATTCTATTTTGGAAGGTTGCATTGTGTTGAACTTTCAGAGGAAAAAACGATATATTTCTTTGCCACTGCGGGAAAAAAGTAGCAAGAAATGAAACATTTTCATTTGCTGCGAGGAATGCCATGTATATTTTCATTAGGGAAGCGAAAAATAAAAACCCCTACAGCACCTGGTATTCCCAGGCAGTCTCCCAACCCAGTACTAATCAAGCCTCACCCTGCTTAGCTTCCGAGATCTGACGGGATCGGGCGCTGTCAAGGTAGTATGGCCGTAGGTGGAGATTGCTGTCTCATGATATCCTCTCATTCTTAAATCCATGAGCCTATATCTTGCTCCATGCATACACAGAGACTGAGAAAATGACAGGTGCACTCAAATGTACTATAGACGGAATTCTTGATGTCAGAATTCTATTTTGGAAGGTTGCATTGTGTTGAACTTTCTGAGGAAAAAACGATATATTTCTTTGCCACTGCGGGAAAAAAGTAGTAAAAAATGAAACATTTTCATTTGCTGCAAGGAATGCCATGTATATTTTCATTAGGGAAGCAAAAAATAAAAACACCCACAGCACCTGGTATTCCCAGGCAGTCTCCCAACCCAGTACTAATCAAGCCTCACCCTGCTTAGCTTCCGAGATCTGACGGGATCGGGCGCTTTCAAGGTAGTATGGCCGTAGGTGGAGATTGCTGTCTCATGATATCCTCTCATTCTTAAATCCATGAGCCTATATCTTGCTCCATGCATACACAGAGACTGAGAAAATGACAGGTGCACTCAAATGTACTATAGACGGAATTCTTGATGTCAGAATTCTATTTTGGAAGGTTGCATTGTGTTGAACTTTCAGAGGAAAAAACGATATATTTCTTTGCCACTGCGGGAAAAAAGTAGCAAGAAATGAAACATTTTCATTTGCTGCGAGGAATGCCATGTATATTTTCATTAGGGAAGCGAAAAATAAAAACCCCTACAGCACCTGGTATTCCCAGGCAGTCTCCAAATCCAGTACTAATCAAGCCTCACCCTGCTTAACTTCCGAGATCTGACGGGATCGGGCGCTGTCAAGGTAGTATGGCCGTAGTTGGAGATTGCTGTCTCATGATATCCTCTCATTCTTAAATCCATGAGCCTATATCTTGCTCCATGCATACACAGAGACTGAGAAAATGACAGGTGCACTCAAATGTACTATAGACGGAATTCTTGATGTCAGAATTCTATTTTGGAAGGTTGCATTGTGTTGAACTTTCAGAGGAAAAAACGATAGATTTCTTTGCCACTGCGGGAAAAAAGTAGTAAAAAATTTCAGAGGTGCCTATATTCAACCTCCTCCTGTTTGGATTTGAACTCACTATCTCTTCCAAGTATCAGCTTGAACACTGCACACCCCAACTCTTTGAGCCACAAGCTCACCATATAACATGCTGAGTGTTCTGAGGCCTGTATGATATATTTCTAAATGACATGGGAGGCATAAGTGTATTATTGTGACCGTTAAAAAAATACATTCTTGAAGAATTACCTTAAATGGAGAAATTAAATCAGAGACTGAGAAAATGACAGGTGCACTCAAATATACTATAGACGGAATTCTTGATGTCAGAATTCTATTTTGGAAGGTTGCATTGTGTTGAACTTTCAGAGGAAAAAACAATATATTTCTTTGCCACTCCGGGAAAAAAGTAGCAAGAAATGAAACATTTTCATTTGCTGCGAGGAATGCCATGTATATTTTCATTAGGGAAGCGAAAAATAAAAACCCCTACAGCACCTGGTATTCCCAGGCAGTCTCCCAACCCAGTACTAATCAAGCCTCACCCTGCTTAGCTTCCGAGATCTGACGGGATCGGGCGCTTTCAAGGTAGTATGGCCGTAGGTGGAGATTGCTGTCTCATGATATCCTCTCATTCTTAAATCCATGAGCCTATATCTTGCTCCATGCATACACAGGGACTGAGAAAATGACAGGTGCACTCAAATGTACTATAGACGGAATTCTTGATGTCAGAATTCTATTTTGGAAGGTTGCATTGTGTTGAACTTTCTGAGGAAAAAACGATATATTTCTTTGCCACTGCGGGAAAAAAGTAGTAAAAAATGAAACATTTTCATTTGCTGCAAGGAATGCCATGTATATTTTCATTAGGGAAGCAAAAAATAAAAACACCCACAGCACCTGGTATTCCCAGGCAGTCTCCCAACCCAGTACTAATCAAGCCTCACCCTGCTTAGCTTCCGAGATCTGACGGGATCGGGCGCTTTCAAGGTAGTATGGCCGTAGGTGGAGATTGCTGTCTCATGATATCCTCTCATTCTTAAATCCATGAGCCTATATCTTGCTCCATGCATACACAGAGACTGAGAAAATGACAGGTGCACTCAAATGTACTATAGACGGAATTCTTGATGTCAGAATTCTATTTTGGAAGGTTGCATTGTGTTGAACTTTCAGAGGAAAAACGATAGATTTCTTTGCCACTGCGGGAAAAAAGTAGCAAGAAATGAAACATTTTCATTTGCTGCGAGGAATGCCATGTATATTTTCATTAGGGAAGCGAAAAATAAAAACCCCTTCAGCACCTGGTATTCCCAGGCAGTCTCCCAACCCAGTACTAATCAAGCCTCACCCTGCTTAGCTTCCGAGATCTGACGGGATCGGGCGCTTTCAAGGTAGTATGGCCGTAGGTGGAGATTGCTGTCTCATGATATCCTCTCATTCTTAAATCCATGAGCCTATATCTTGCTCCATGCATACACAGAGACTGAGAAAATGACAGGTGCACTCAAATGTACTATAGACGGAATTCTTGATGTCAGAATTCTATTTTGGAAGGTTGCATTGTGTTGAACTTTCTGAGGAAAAAACGATATATTTCTTTGCCACTGCGGGAAAAAAGTAGTAAAAAATGAAACATTTTCATTTGCTGCAAGGAATGCCATGTATATTTTCATTAGGGAAGCAAAAAATAAAAACACCCACAGCACCTGGTATTCCCAGGCAGTCTCCCAACCCAGTACTAATCAAGCCTCACCCTGCTTAGCTTCCGAGATCTGACGGGATCGGGCGCTTTCAAGGTAGTATGGCCGTAGGTGGAGATTGCTGTCTCATGATATCCTCTCATTCTTAAATCCATGAGCCTATATCTTGCTCCATGCATACACAGAGACTGAGAAAATGACAGGTGCACTCAAATGTACTATAGACGGAATTCTTGATGTCAGAATTCTATTTTGGAAGGTTGCATTGTGTTGAACTTTCAGAGGAAAAAACGATAGATTTCTTTGCCACTGCGGGAAAAAAGTAGCAAGAAATGAAACATTTTCATTTGCTGCGAGGAATGCCATGTATATTTTCATTAGGGAAGCGAAAAATAAAAACCCCTACAGCACCTGGTATTCCCAGGCAGTCTCCCAACCCAGTACTAATCAAGCCTCACCCTGCTTAGCTTCCGAGATCTGACAGGATCGGGCGCTGTCAAGGTAGTATGGCCGTAGGTGGAGATTGCTGTCTCATGATATCCTCTCATTCTTAAATCCATGAGCCTATATCTTGCTCCATGCATACACAGAGACTGAGAAAATGACAGGTGCACTCAAATGTACTATAGACGGAATTCTTGATGTCAGAATTCTATTTTGGAAGGTTGCATTGTGTTGAACTTTCTGAGGAAAAAACGATATATTTCTTTGCCACTGCGGGAAAAAAGTAGCAAGAAATGAAACATTTTCATTTGCTGCGAGGAATGCCATGTATATTTTCATTAGGGAAGCGAAAAATAAAAACCCCTACAGCACCTGGTATTCCCAGGCAGTCTCCCAACCCAGTACTAATCAAGCCTCACCCTGCTTAGCTTCCGAGATCTGACGGGATCGGGCGCTGTCAAGGTAGTATGGCCGTAGGTGGAGATTGCTGTCTCATGATATCCTCTCATTCTTAAATCCATGAGCCTATATCTTGCTCCATGCATACACAGAGACTGAGAAAATGACAGGTGCACTCAAATGTACTATAGACGGAATTCTTGATGTCAGAATTCTATTTTGGAAGGTTGCATTGTGTTGAACTTTCTGAGGAAAAAACGATATATTTCTTTGCCACTGCGGGAAAAAAGTAGTAAAAAATGAAACATTTTCATTTGCTGCAAGGAATGCCATGTATATTTTCATTAGGGAAGCAAAAAATAAAAACACCCACAGCACCTGGTATTCCCAGGCAGTCTCCCAACCCAGTACTAATCAAGCCTCACCCTGCTTAGCTTCCGAGATCTGACGGGATCGGGCGCTTTCAAGGTAGTATGGCCGTAGGTGGAGATTGCTGTCTCATGATATCCTCTCATTCTTAAATCCATGAGCCTATATCTTGCTCCATGCATACACAGAGACTGAGAAAATGACAGGTGCACTCAAATGTACTATAGACGGAATTCTTGATGTCAGAATTCTATTTTGGAAGGTTGCATTGTGTTGAACTTTCAGAGGAAAAAACGATATATTTCTTTGCCACTGCGGGAAAAAAGTAGCAAGAAATGAAACATTTTCATTTGCTGCGAGGAATGCCATGTATATTTTCATTAGGGAAGCGAAAAATAAAAACCCCTACAGCACCTGGTATTCCCAGGCAGTCTCCAAATCCAGTACTAATCAAGCCTCACCCTGCTTAACTTCCGAGATCTGACGGGATCGGGCGCTGTCAAGGTAGTATGGCCGTAGTTGGAGATTGCTGTCTCATGATATCCTCTCATTCTTAAATCCATGAGCCTATATCTTGCTCCATGCATACACAGAGACTGAGAAAATGACAGGTGCACTCAAATGTACTATAGACGGAATTCTTGATGTCAGAATTCTATTTTGGAAGGTTGCATTGTGTTGAACTTTCAGAGGAAAAAACGATATATTTCTTTGCCACTGCGGGAAAAAAGTAGCAAGAAATGAAACATTTTCATTTGCTGCGAGGAATGCCATGTATATTTTCATTAGGGAAGCGAAAAATAAAAACCCCTACAGCACCTGGTATTCCCAGGCAGTCTCCCAACCCAGTACTAATCAAGCCTCACCCTGCTTAGCTTCCGAGATCTGACGGGATCGGGCGCTGTCAAGGTAGTATGGCCGTAGGTGGAGATTGCTGTCTCATGATATCCTCTCATTCTTAAATCCATGAGCCTATATCTTGCTCCATGCATACACAGAGACTGAGAAAATGACAGGTGCACTCAAATGTACTATAGACGGAATTCTTGATGTCAGAATTCTATTTTGGAAGGTTGCATTGTGTTGAACTTTCTGAGGAAAAAACGATATATTTCTTTGCCACTGCGGGAAAAAAGTAGTAAAAAATGAAACATTTTCATTTGCTGCAAGGAATGCCATGTATATTTTCATTAGGGAAGCAAAAAATAAAAACACCCACAGCACCTGGTATTCCCAGGCAGTCTCCCAACCCAGTACTAATCAAGCCTCACCCTGCTTAGCTTCCGAGATCTGACGGGATCGGGCGCTTTCAAGGTAGTATGGCCGTAGGTGGAGATTGCTGTCTCATGATATCCTCTCATTCTTAAATCCATGAGCCTATATCTTGCTCCATGCATACACAGAGACTGAGAAAATGACAGGTGCACTCAAATGTACTATAGACGGAATTCTTGATGTCAGAATTCTATTTTGGAAGGTTGCATTGTGTTGAACTTTCAGAGGAAAAAACGATATATTTCTTTGCCACTGCGGGAAAAAAGTAGCAAGAAATGAAACATTTTCATTTGCTGCGAGGAATGCCATGTATATTTTCATTAGGGAAGCGAAAAATAAAAACCCCTACAGCACCTGGTATTCCCAGGCAGTCTCCAAATCCAGTACTAATCAAGCCTCACCCTGCTTAACTTCCGAGATCTGACGGGATCGGGCGCTGTCAAGGTAGTATGGCCGTAGTTGGAGATTGCTGTCTCATGATATCCTCTCATTCTTAAATCCATGAGCCTATATCTTGCTCCATGCATACACAGAGACTGAGAAAATGACAGGTGCACTCAAATGTACTATAGACGGAATTCTTGATGTCAGAATTCTATTTTGGAAGGTTGCATTGTGTTGAACTTTCAGAGGAAAAAACGATATATTTCTTTGCCACTGCGGGAAAAAAGTAGCAAGAAATGAAACATTTTCATTTGCTGCGAGGAATGCCATGTATATTTTCATTAGGGAAGCGAAAAATAAAAACCCCTACAGCACCTGGTATTCCCAGGCAGTCTCCAAATCCAGTACTAATCAAGCCTCACCCTGCTTAACTTCCGAGATCTGACGGGATCGGGCGCTGTCAAGGTAGTATGGCCGTAGTTGGAGATTGCTGTCTCATGATATCCTCTCATTCTTAAATCCATGAGCCTATATCTTGCTCCATGCATACACAGAGACTGAGAAAATGACAGGTGCACTCAAATGTACTATAGACGGAATTCTTGATGTCAGAATTCTATTTTGGAAGGTTGCATTGTGTTGAACTTTCAGAGGAAAAAACGATATATTTCTTTGCCACTGCGGGAAAAAAGTAGCAAGAAATGAAACATTTTCATTTGCTGCGAGGAATGCCATGTATATTTTCATTAGGGAAGCGAAAAATAAAAACCCCTACAGCACCTGGTATTCCCAGGCAGTCTCCCAACCCAGTACTAATCAAGCCTCACCCTGCTTAGCTTCCGAGATCTGACGGGATCGGGCGCTGTCAAGGTAGTATGGCCGTAGGTGGAGATTGCTGTCTCATGATATCCTCTCATTCTTAAATCCATGAGCCTATATCTTGCTCCATGCATACACAGAGACTGAGAAAATGACAGGTGCACTCAAATGTACTATAGACGGAATTCTTGATGTCAGAATTCTATTTTGGAAGGTTGCATTGTGTTGAACTTTCTGAGGAAAAAACGATATATTTCTTTGCCACTGCGGGAAAAAAGTAGTAAAAAATGAAACATTTTCATTTGCTGCAAGGAATGCCATGTATATTTTCATTAGGGAAGCAAAAAATAAAAACACCCACAGCACCTGGTATTCCCAGGCAGTCTCCCAACCCAGTACTAATCAAGCCTCACCCTGCTTAGCTTCCGAGATCTGACGGGATCGGGCGCTTTCAAGGTAGTATGGCCGTAGGTGGAGATTGCTGTCTCATGATATCCTCTCATTCTTAAATCCATGAGCCTATATCTTGCTCCATGCATACACAGAGACTGAGAAAATGACAGGTGCACTCAAATGTACTATAGACGGAATTCTTGATGTCAGAATTCTATTTTGGAAGGTTGCATTGTGTTGAACTTTCAGAGGAAAAAACGATATATTTCTTTGCCACTGCGGGAAAAAAGTAGCAAGAAATGAAACATTTTCATTTGCTGCGAGGAATGCCATGTATATTTTCATTAGGGAAGCGAAAAATAAAAACCCCTACAGCACCTGGTATTCCCAGGCAGTCTCCAAATCCAGTACTAATCAAGCCTCACCCTGCTTAACTTCCGAGATCTGACGGGATCGGGCGCTGTCAAGGTAGTATGGCCGTAGTTGGAGATTGCTGTCTCATGATATCCTCTCATTCTTAAATCCATGAGCCTATATCTTGCTCCATGCATACACAGAGACTGAGAAAATGACAGGTGCACTCAAATGTACTATAGACGGAATTCTTGATGTCAGAATTCTATTTTGGAAGGTTGCATTGTGTTGAACTTTCAGAGGAAAAAACGATAGATTTCTTTGCCACTGCGGGAAAAAAGTAGTAAAAAATTTCAGAGGTGCCTATGTTCAACCTCCTCCTGTTTGGATTTGAACTCACTATCTCTTCCAAGTATCAGCTTGAACACTGCACACCCCAACTCTGTGAGCCACAAGCTCACCATATAACATGCTGAGTGTTCTGAGGCCTGTATGATATATTTCTAAATGACATGGGAGGCATAAGTGTATTATTGTGACCGTTAAAAAAATACATTCTTGAAGAATTACCTTAAATGGAGAAATTAAATCAGAGACTGAGAAAATGACAGGTGCACTCAAATATACTATAGACGGAATTCTTGATGTCAGAATTCTATTTTGGAAGGTTGCATTGTGTTGAACTTTCAGAGGAAAAAACAATATATTTCTTTGCCACTCCGGGAAAAAAGTAGCAAGAAATGAAACATTTTCATTTGCTGCGAGGAATGCCATGTATATTTTCATTAGGGAAGCGAAAAATAAAAACCCCTACAGCACCTGGTATTCCCAGGCAGTCTCCCAACCCAGTACTAATCAAGCCTCACCCTGCTTAGCTTCCGAGATCTGACGGGATCGGGCGCTTTCAAGGTAGTATGGCCGTAGGTGGAGATTGCTGTCTCATGATATCCTCTCATTCTTAAATCCATGAGCCTATATCTTGCTCCATGCATACACAGAGACTGAGAAAATGACAGGTGCACTCAAATGTACTATAGACGGAATTCTTGATGTCAGAATTCTATTTTGGAAGGTTGCATTGTGTTGAACTTTCTGAGGAAAAAACGATATATTTCTTTGCCACTGCGGGAAAAAAGTAGTAAAAAATGAAACATTTTCATTTGCTGCAAGGAATGCCATGTATATTTTCATTAGGGAAGCAAAAAATAAAAACACCCACAGCACCTGGTATTCCCAGGCAGTCTCCCAACCCAGTACTAATCAAGCCTCACCCTGCTTAGCTTCCGAGATCTGACGGGATCGGGCGCTTTCAAGGTAGTATGGCCGTAGGTGGAGATTGCTGTCTCATGATATCCTCTCATTCTTAAATCCATGAGCCTATATCTTGCTCCATGCATACACAGAGACTGAGAAAATGACAGGTGCACTCAAATGTACTATAGACGGAATTCTTGATGTCAGAATTCTATTTTGGAAGGTTGCATTGTGTTGAACTTTCAGAGGAAAAAACGATAGATTTCTTTGCCACTGCGGGAAAAAAGTAGCAAGAAATGAAACATTTTCATTTGCTGCGAGGAATGCCATGTATATTTTCATTAGGGAAGCGAAAAATAAAAACCCCTACAGCACCTGGTATTCCCAGGCAGTCTCCCAACCCAGTACTAATCAAGCCTCACCCTGCTTAGCTTCCGAGATCTGACGGGATCGGGCGCTTTCAAGGTAGTATGGCCGTAGGTGGAGATTGCTGTCTCATGATATCCTCTCATTCTTAAATCCATGAGCCTATATCTTGCTCCATGCATACACAGAGACTGAGAAAATGACAGGTGCACTCAAATGTACTATAGACGGAATTCTTGATGTCAGAATTCTATTTTGGAAGGTTGCATTGTGTTGAACTTTCTGAGGAAAAAACGATATATTTCTTTGCCACTGCGGGAAAAAAGTAGTAAAAAATGAAACATTTTCATTTGCTGCAAGGAATGCCATGTATATTTTCATTAGGGAAGCAAAAAATAAAAACACCCACAGCACCTGGTATTCCCAGGCAGTCTCCCAACCCAGTACTAATCAAGCCTCACCCTGCTTAGCTTCCGAGATCTGACGGGATCGGGCGCTTTCAAGGTAGTATGGCCGTAGGTGGAGATTGCTGTCTCATGATATCCTCTCATTCTTAAATCCATGAGCCTATATCTTGCTCCATGCATACACAGAGACTGAGAAAATGACAGGTGCACTCAAATGTACTATAGACGGAATTCTTGATGTCAGAATTCTATTTTGGAAGGTTGCATTGTGTTGAACTTTCAGAGGAAAAAACGATAGATTTCTTTGCCACTGCGGGAAAAAAGTAGCAAGAAATGAAACATTTTCATTTGCTGCGAGGAATGCCATGTATATTTTCATTAGGGAAGCGAAAAATAAAAACCCCTACAGCACCTGGTATTCCCAGGCAGTCTCCCAACCCAGTACTAATCAAGCCTCACCCTGCTTAGCTTCCGAGATCTGACAGGATCGGGCGCTGTCAAGGTAGTATGGCCGTAGGTGGAGATTGCTGTCTCATGATATCCTCTCATTCTTAAATCCATGAGCCTATATCTTGCTCCATGCATACACAGAGACTGAGAAAATGACAGGTGCACTCAAATGTACTATAGACGGAATTCTTGATGTCAGAATTCTATTTTGGAAGGTTGCATTGTGTTGAACTTTCTGAGGAAAAAACGATATATTTCTTTGCCACTGCGGGAAAAAAGTAGTAAAAAATGAAACATTTTCATTTGCTGCAAGGAATGCCATGTATATTTTCATTAGGGAAGCAAAAAATAAAAACACCCACAGCACCTGGTATTCCCAGGCAGTCTCCCAACCCAGTACTAATCAAGCCTCACCCTGCTTAGCTTCCGAGATCTGACGGGATCGGGCGCTTTCAAGGTAGTATGGCCGTAGGTGGAGATTGCTGTCTCATGATATCCTCTCATTCTTAAATCCATGAGCCTATATCTTGCTCCATGCATACACAGAGACTGAGAAAATGACAGGTGCACTCAAATGTACTATAGACGGAATTCTTGATGTCAGAATTCTATTTTGGAAGGTTGCATTGTGTTGAACTTTCAGAGGAAAAAACGATATATTTCTTTGCCACTGCGGGAAAAAAGTAGCAAGAAATGAAACATTTTCATTTGCTGCGAGGAATGCCATGTATATTTTCATTAGGGAAGCGAAAAATAAAAACCCCTACAGCACCTGGTATTCCCAGGCAGTCTCCCAACCCAGTACTAATCAAGCCTCACCCTGCTTAGCTTCCGAGATCTGACGGGATCGGGCGCTGTCAAGGTAGTATGGCCGTAGGTGGAGATTGCTGTCTCATGATATCCTCTCATTCTTAAATCCATGAGCCTATATCTTGCTCCATGCATACACAGAGACTGAGAAAATGACAGGTGCACTCAAATGTACTATAGACGGAATTCTTGATGTCAGAATTCTATTTTGGAAGGTTGCATTGTGTTGAACTTTCTGAGGAAAAAACGATATATTTCTTTGCCACTGCGGGAAAAAAGTAGTAAAAAATGAAACATTTTCATTTGCTGCAAGGAATGCCATGTATATTTTCATTAGGGAAGCAAAAAATAAAAACACCCACAGCACCTGGTATTCCCAGGCAGTCTCCCAACCCAGTACTAATCAAGCCTCACCCTGCTTAGCTTCCGAGATCTGACGGGATCGGGCGCTTTCAAGGTAGTATGGCCGTAGGTGGAGATTGCTGTCTCATGATATCCTCTCATTCTTAAATCCATGAGCCTATATCTTGCTCCATGCATACACAGAGACTGAGAAAATGACAGGTGCACTCAAATGTACTATAGACGGAATTCTTGATGTCAGAATTCTATTTTGGAAGGTTGCATTGTGTTGAACTTTCTGAGGAAAAAACGATATATTTCTTTGCCACTGCGGGAAAAAAGTAGTAAAAAATGAAACATTTTCATTTGCTGCAAGGAATGCCATGTATATTTTCATTAGGGAAGCAAAAAATAAAAACACCCACAGCACCTGGTATTCCCAGGCAGTCTCCCAACCCAGTACTAATCAAGCCTCACCCTGCTTAGCTTCCGAGATCTGACGGGATCGGGCGCTTTCAAGGTAGTATGGCCGTAGGTGGAGATTGCTGTCTCATGATATCCTCTCATTCTTAAATCCATGAGCCTATATCTTGCTCCATGCATACACAGAGACTGAGAAAATGACAGGTGCACTCAAATGTACTATAGACGGAATTCTTGATGTCAGAATTCTATTTTGGAAGGTTGCATTGTGTTGAACTTTCAGAGGAAAAAACGATATATTTCTTTGCCACTGCGGGAAAAAAGTAGCAAGAAATGAAACATTTTCATTTGCTGCGAGGAATGCCATGTATATTTTCATTAGGGAAGCGAAAAATAAAAACCCCTACAGCACCTGGTATTCCCAGGCAGTCTCCCAACCCAGTACTAATCAAGCCTCACCCTGCTTAGCTTCCGAGATCTGACGGGATCGGGCGCTGTCAAGGTAGTATGGCCGTAGGTGGAGATTGCTGTCTCATGATATCCTCTCATTCTTAAATCCATGAGCCTATATCTTGCTCCATGCATACACAGAGACTGAGAAAATGACAGGTGCACTCAAATGTACTATAGACGGAATTCTTGATGTCAGAATTCTATTTTGGAAGGTTGCATTGTGTTGAACTTTCTGAGGAAAAAACGATATATTTCTTTGCCACTGCGGGAAAAAAGTAGTAAAAAATGAAACATTTTCATTTGCTGCAAGGAATGCCATGTATATTTTCATTAGGGAAGCAAAAAATAAAAACACCCACAGCACCTGGTATTCCCAGGCAGTCTCCCAACCCAGTACTAATCAAGCCTCACCCTGCTTAGCTTCCGAGATCTGACGGGATCGGGCGCTTTCAAGGTAGTATGGCCGTAGGTGGAGATTGCTGTCTCATGATATCCTCTCATTCTTAAATCCATGAGCCTATATCTTGCTCCATGCATACACAGAGACTGAGAAAATGACAGGTGCACTCAAATGTACTATAGACGGAATTCTTGATGTCAGAATTCTATTTTGGAAGGTTGCATTGTGTTGAACTTTCAGAGGAAAAAACGATAGATTTCTTTGCCACTGCGGGAAAAAAGTAGCAAGAAATGAAACATTTTCATTTGCTGCGAGGAATGCCATGTATATTTTCATTAGGGAAGCGAAAAATAAAAACCCCTTCAGCACCTGGTATTCCCAGGCAGTCTCCCAACCCAGTACTAATCAAGCCTCACCCTGCTTAGCTTCCGAGATCTGACGGGATCGGGCGCTTTCAAGGTAGTATGGCCGTAGGTGGAGATTGCTGTCTCATGATATCCTCTCATTCTTAAATCCATGAGCCTATATCTTGCTCCATGCATACACAGAGACTGAGAAAATGACAGGTGCACTCAAATGTACTATAGACGGAATTCTTGATGTCAGAATTCTATTTTGGAAGGTTGCATTGTGTTGAACTTTCTGAGGAAAAAACGATATAATTCTTTGCCACTGCGGGAAAAAAGTAGTAAAAAATGAAACATTTTCATTTGCTGCAAGGAATGCCATGTATATTTTCATTAGGGAAGCAAAAAATAAAAACACCCACAGCACCTGGTATTCCCAGGCAGTCTCCCAACCCAGTACTAATCAAGCCTCACCCTGCTTAGCTTCCGAGATCTGACGGGATCGGGCGCTTTCAAGGTAGTATGGCCGTAGGTGGAGATTGCTGTCTCATGATATCCTCTCATTCTTAAATCCATGAGCCTATATCTTGCTCCATGCATACACAGAGACTGAGAAAATGACAGGTGCACTCAAATGTACTATAGACGGAATTCTTGATGTCAGAATTCTATTTTGGAAGGTTGCATTGTGTTGAACTTTCAGAGGAAAAAACGATAGATTTCTTTGCCACTGCGGGAAAAAAGTAGCAAGAAATGAAACATTTTCATTTGCTGCGAGGAATGCCATGTATATTTTCATTAGGGAAGCGAAAAATAAAAACCCCTACAGCACCTGGTATTCCCAGGCAGTCTCCCAACCCAGTACTAATCAAGCCTCACCCTGCTTAGCTTCCGAGATCTGACAGGATCGGGCGCTGTCAAGGTAGTATGGCCGTAGGTGGAGATTGCTGTCTCATGATATCCTCTCATTCTTAAATCCATGAGCCTATATCTTGCTCCATGCATACACAGAGACTGAGAAAATGACAGGTGCACTCAAATGTATTATAGACGGAATTCTTGATGTCAGAATTCTATTTTGGAAGGTTGCATTGTGTTGAACTTTCTGAGGAAAAAACGATATATTTCTTTGCCACTGCGGGAAAAAAGTAGCAAGAAATGAAACATTTTCATTTGCTGCGAGGAATGCCATGTATATTTTCATTAGGGAAGCGAAAAATAAAAACCCCTACAGCACCTGGTATTCCCAGGCAGTCTCCCAACCCAGTACTAATCAAGCCTCACCCTGCTTAGCTTCCGAGATCTGACGGGATCGGGCGCTGTCAAGGTAGTATGGCCGTAGGTGGAGATTGCTGTCTCATGATATCCTCTCATTCTTAAATCCATGAGCCTATATCTTGCTCCATGCATACACAGAGACTGAGAAAATGACAGGTGCACTCAAATGTACTATAGACGGAATTCTTGATGTCAGAATTCTATTTTGGAAGGTTGCATTGTGTTGAACTTTCTGAGGAAAAAACGATATATTTCTTTGCCACTGCGGGAAAAAAGTAGTAAAAAATGAAACATTTTCATTTGCTGCAAGGAATGCCATGTATATTTTCATTAGGGAAGCAAAAAATAAAAACACCCACAGCACCTGGTATTCCCAGGCAGTCTCCCAACCCAGTACTAATCAAGCCTCACCCTGCTTAGCTTCCGAGATCTGACGGGATCGGGCGCTTTCAAGGTAGTATGGCCGTAGGTGGAGATTGCTGTCTCATGATATCCTCTCATTCTTAAATCCATGAGCCTATATCTTGCTCCATGCATACACAGAGACTGAGAAAATGACAGGTGCACTCAAATGTACTATAGACGGAATTCTTGATGTCAGAATTCTATTTTGGAAGGTTGCATTGTGTTGAACTTTCAGAGGAAAAAACGATATATTTCTTTGCCACTGCGGGAAAAAAGTAGCAAGAAATGAAACATTTTCATTTGCTGCGAGGAATGCCATGTATATTTTCATTAGGGAAGCGAAAAATAAAAACCCCTACAGCACCTGGTATTCCCAGGCAGTCTCCAAATCCAGTACTAATCAAGCCTCACCCTGCTTAACTTCCGAGATCTGACGGGATCGGGCGCTGTCAAGGTAGTATGGCCGTAGTTGGAGATTGCTGTCTCATGATATCCTCTCATTCTTAAATCCATGAGCCTATATCTTGCTCCATGCATACACAGAGACTGAGAAAATGACAGGTGCACTCAAATGTACTATAGACGGAATTCTTGATGTCAGAATTCTATTTTGGAAGGTTGCATTGTGTTGAACTTTCAGAGGAAAAAACGATATATTTCTTTGCCACTGCGGGAAAAAAGTAGCAAGAAATGAAACATTTTCATTTGCTGCGAGGAATGCCATGTATATTTTCATTAGGGAAGCGAAAAATAAAAACCCCTACAGCACCTGGTATTCCCAGGCAGTCTCCCAACCCAGTACTAATCAAGCCTCACCCTGCTTAGCTTCCGAGATCTGACGGGATCGGGCGCTGTCAAGGTAGTATGGCCGTAGGTGGAGATTGCTGTCTCATGATATCCTCTCATTCTTAAATCCATGAGCCTATATCTTGCTCCATGCATACACAGAGACTGAGAAAATGACAGGTGCACTCAAATGTACTATAGACGGAATTCTTGATGTCAGAATTCTATTTTGGAAGGTTGCATTGTGTTGAACTTTCTGAGGAAAAAACGATATATTTCTTTGCCACTGCGGGAAAAAAGTAGTAAAAAATGAAACATTTTCATTTGCTGCAAGGAATGCCATGTATATTTTCATTAGGGAAGCAAAAAATAAAAACACCCACAGCACCTGGTATTCCCAGGCAGTCTCCCAACCCAGTACTAATCAAGCCTCACCCTGCTTAGCTTCCGAGATCTGACGGGATCGGGCGCTTTCAAGGTAGTATGGCCGTAGGTGGAGATTGCTGTCTCATGATATCCTCTCATTCTTAAATCCATGAGCCTATATCTTGCTCCATGCATACACAGAGACTGAGAAAATGACAGGTGCACTCAAATGTACTATAGACGGAATTCTTGATGTCAGAATTCTATTTTGGAAGGTTGCATTGTGTTGAACTTTCAGAGGAAAAAACGATATATTTCTTTGCCACTGCGGGAAAAAAGTAGCAAGAAATGAAACATTTTCATTTGCTGCGAGGAATGCCATGTATATTTTCATTAGGGAAGCGAAAAATAAAAACCCCTACAGCACCTGGTATTCCCAGGCAGTCTCCAAATCCAGTACTAATCAAGCCTCACCCTGCTTAACTTCCGAGATCTGACGGGATCGGGCGCTGTCAAGGTAGTATGGCCGTAGTTGGAGATTGCTGTCTCATGATATCCTCTCATTCTTAAATCCATGAGCCTATATCTTGCTCCATGCATACACAGAGACTGAGAAAATGACAGGTGCACTCAAATGTACTATAGACGGAATTCTTGATGTCAGAATTCTATTTTGGAAGGTTGCATTGTGTTGAACTTTCAGAGGAAAAAACGATAGATTTCTTTGCCACTGCGGGAAAAAAGTAGTAAAAAATTTCAGAGGTGCCTATGTTCAACCTCCTCCTGTTTGGATTTGAACTCACTATCTCTTCCAAGTATCAGCTTGAACACTGCACACCCCAACTCTGTGAGCCACAAGCTCACCATATAACATGCTGAGTGTTCTGAGGCCTGTATGATATATTTCTAAATGACATGGGAGGCATAAGTGTATTATTGTGACCGTTAAAAAAATACATTCTTGAAGAATTACCTTAAATGGAGAAATTAAATCAGAGACTGAGAAAATGACAGGTGCACTCAAATATACTATAGACGGAATTCTTGATGTCAGAATTCTATTTTGGAAGGTTGCATTGTGTTGAACTTTCAGAGGAAAAAACAATATATTTCTTTGCCACTCCGGGAAAAAAGTAGCAAGAAATGAAACATTTTCATTTGCTGCGAGGAATGCCATGTATATTTTCATTAGGGAAGCGAAAAATAAAAACCCCTACAGCACCTGGTATTCCCAGGCAGTCTCCCAACCCAGTACTAATCAAGCCTCACCCTGCTTAGCTTCCGAGATCTGACGGGATCGGGCGCTTTCAAGGTAGTATGGCCGTAGGTGGAGATTGCTGTCTCATGATATCCTCTCATTCTTAAATCCATGAGCCTATATCTTGCTCCATGCATACACAGAGACTGAGAAAATGACAGGTGCACTCAAATGTACTATAGACGGAATTCTTGATGTCAGAATTCTATTTTGGAAGGTTGCATTGTGTTGAACTTTCTGAGGAAAAAACGATATATTTCTTTGCCACTGCGGGAAAAAAGTAGTAAAAAATGAAACATTTTCATTTGCTGCAAGGAATGCCATGTATATTTTCATTAGGGAAGCAAAAAATAAAAACACCCACAGCACCTGGTATTCCCAGGCAGTCTCCCAACCCAGTACTAATCAAGCCTCACCCTGCTTAGCTTCCGAGATCTGACGGGATCGGGCGCTTTCAAGGTAGTATGGCCGTAGGTGGAGATTGCTGTCTCATGATATCCTCTCATTCTTAAATCCATGAGCCTATATCTTGCTCCATGCATACACAGAGACTGAGAAAATGACAGGTGCACTCAAATGTACTATAGACGGAATTCTTGATGTCAGAATTCTATTTTGGAAGGTTGCATTGTGTTGAACTTTCAGAGGAAAAAACGATAGATTTCTTTGCCACTGCGGGAAAAAAGTAGCAAGAAATGAAACATTTTCATTTGCTGCGAGGAATGCCATGTATATTTTCATTAGGGAAGCGAAAAATAAAAACCCCTACAGCACCTGGTATTCCCAGGCAGTCTCCCAACCCAGTACTAATCAAGCCTCACCCTGCTTAGCTTCCGAGATCTGACGGGATCGGGCGCTTTCAAGGTAGTATGGCCGTAGGTGGAGATTGCTGTCTCATGATATCCTCTCATTCTTAAATCCATGAGCCTATATCTTGCTCCATGCATACACAGAGACTGAGAAAATGACAGGTGCACTCAAATGTACTATAGACGGAATTCTTGATGTCAGAATTCTATTTTGGAAGGTTGCATTGTGTTGAACTTTCTGAGGAAAAAACGATATATTTCTTTGCCACTGCGGGAAAAAAGTAGTAAAAAATGAAACATTTTCATTTGCTGCAAGGAATGCCATGTATATTTTCATTAGGGAAGCAAAAAATAAAAACACCCACAGCACCTGGTATTCCCAGGCAGTCTCCCAACCCAGTACTAATCAAGCCTCACCCTGCTTAGCTTCCGAGATCTGACGGGATCGGGCGCTTTCAAGGTAGTATGGCCGTAGGTGGAGATTGCTGTCTCATGATATCCTCTCATTCTTAAATCCATGAGCCTATATCTTGCTCCATGCATACACAGAGACTGAGAAAATGACAGGTGCACTCAAATGTACTATAGACGGAATTCTTGATGTCAGAATTCTATTTTGGAAGGTTGCATTGTGTTGAACTTTCAGAGGAAAAAACGATAGATTTCTTTGCCACTGCGGGAAAAAAGTAGCAAGAAATGAAACATTTTCATTTGCTGCGAGGAATGCCATGTATATTTTCATTAGGGAAGCGAAAAATAAAAACCCCTACAGCACCTGGTATTCCCAGGCAGTCTCCCAACCCAGTACTAATCAAGCCTCACCCTGCTTAGCTTCCGAGATCTGACAGGATCGGGCGCTGTCAAGGTAGTATGGCCGTAGGTGGAGATTGCTGTCTCATGATATCCTCTCATTCTTAAATCCATGAGCCTATATCTTGCTCCATGCATACACAGAGACTGAGAAAATGACAGGTGCACTCAAATGTACTATAGACGGAATTCTTGATGTCAGAATTCTATTTTGGAAGGTTGCATTGTGTTGAACTTTCTGAGGAAAAAACGATATATTTCTTTGCCACTGCGGGAAAAAAGTAGTAAAAAATGAAACATTTTCATTTGCTGCAAGGAATGCCATGTATATTTTCATTAGGGAAGCAAAAAATAAAAACACCCACAGCACCTGGTATTCCCAGGCAGTCTCCCAACCCAGTACTAATCAAGCCTCACCCTGCTTAGCTTCCGAGATCTGACGGGATCGGGCGCTTTCAAGGTAGTATGGCCGTAGGTGGAGATTGCTGTCTCATGATATCCTCTCATTCTTAAATCCATGAGCCTATATCTTGCTCCATGCATACACAGAGACTGAGAAAATGACAGGTGCACTCAAATGTACTATAGACGGAATTCTTGATGTCAGAATTCTATTTTGGAAGGTTGCATTGTGTTGAACTTTCAGAGGAAAAAACGATATATTTCTTTGCCACTGCGGGAAAAAAGTAGCAAGAAATGAAACATTTTCATTTGCTGCGAGGAATGCCATGTATATTTTCATTAGGGAAGCGAAAAATAAAAACCCCTACAGCACCTGGTATTCCCAGGCAGTCTCCCAACCCAGTACTAATCAAGCCTCACCCTGCTTAGCTTCCGAGATCTGACGGGATCGGGCGCTGTCAAGGTAGTATGGCCGTAGGTGGAGATTGCTGTCTCATGATATCCTCTCATTCTTAAATCCATGAGCCTATATCTTGCTCCATGCATACACAGAGACTGAGAAAATGACAGGTGCACTCAAATGTACTATAGACGGAATTCTTGATGTCAGAATTCTATTTTGGAAGGTTGCATTGTGTTGAACTTTCTGAGGAAAAAACGATATATTTCTTTGCCACTGCGGGAAAAAAGTAGTAAAAAATGAAACATTTTCATTTGCTGCAAGGAATGCCATGTATATTTTCATTAGGGAAGCAAAAAATAAAAACACCCACAGCACCTGGTATTCCCAGGCAGTCTCCCAACCCAGTACTAATCAAGCCTCACCCTGCTTAGCTTCCGAGATCTGACGGGATCGGGCGCTTTCAAGGTAGTATGGCCGTAGGTGGAGATTGCTGTCTCATGATATCCTCTCATTCTTAAATCCATGAGCCTATATCTTGCTCCATGCATACACAGAGACTGAGAAAATGACAGGTGCACTCAAATGTACTATAGACGGAATTCTTGATGTCAGAATTCTATTTTGGAAGGTTGCATTGTGTTGAACTTTCTGAGGAAAAAACGATATATTTCTTTGCCACTGCGGGAAAAAAGTAGTAAAAAATGAAACATTTTCATTTGCTGCAAGGAATGCCATGTATATTTTCATTAGGGAAGCAAAAAATAAAAACACCCACAGCACCTGGTATTCCCAGGCAGTCTCCCAACCCAGTACTAATCAAGCCTCACCCTGCTTAGCTTCCGAGATCTGACGGGATCGGGCGCTTTCAAGGTAGTATGGCCGTAGGTGGAGATTGCTGTCTCATGATATCCTCTCATTCTTAAATCCATGAGCCTATATCTTGCTCCATGCATACACAGAGACTGAGAAAATGACAGGTGCACTCAAATGTACTATAGACGGAATTCTTGATGTCAGAATTCTATTTTGGAAGGTTGCATTGTGTTGAACTTTCAGAGGAAAAAACGATATATTTCTTTGCCACTGCGGGAAAAAAGTAGCAAGAAATGAAACATTTTCATTTGCTGCGAGGAATGCCATGTATATTTTCATTAGGGAAGCGAAAAATAAAAACCCCTACAGCACCTGGTATTCCCAGGCAGTCTCCCAACCCAGTACTAATCAAGCCTCACCCTGCTTAGCTTCCGAGATCTGACGGGATCGGGCGCTGTCAAGGTAGTATGGCCGTAGGTGGAGATTGCTGTCTCATGATATCCTCTCATTCTTAAATCCATGAGCCTATATCTTGCTCCATGCATACACAGAGACTGAGAAAATGACAGGTGCACTCAAATGTACTATAGACGGAATTCTTGATGTCAGAATTCTATTTTGGAAGGTTGCATTGTGTTGAACTTTCTGAGGAAAAAACGATATATTTCTTTGCCACTGCGGGAAAAAAGTAGTAAAAAATGAAACATTTTCATTTGCTGCAAGGAATGCCATGTATATTTTCATTAGGGAAGCAAAAAATAAAAACACCCACAGCACCTGGTATTCCCAGGCAGTCTCCCAACCCAGTACTAATCAAGCCTCACCCTGCTTAGCTTCCGAGATCTGACGGGATCGGGCGCTTTCAAGGTAGTATGGCCGTAGGTGGAGATTGCTGTCTCATGATATCCTCTCATTCTTAAATCCATGAGCCTATATCTTGCTCCATGCATACACAGAGACTGAGAAAATGACAGGTGCACTCAAATGTACTATAGACGGAATTCTTGATGTCAGAATTCTATTTTGGAAGGTTGCATTGTGTTGAACTTTCAGAGGAAAAAACGATAGATTTCTTTGCCACTGCGGGAAAAAAGTAGTAAAAAATTTCAGAGGTGCCTATATTCAACCTCCTCCTGTTTGGATTTGAACTCACTATCTCTTCCAAGTATCAGCTTGAACACTGCACACCCCAACTCTGTGAGCCACAAGCTCACCATATAACATGCTGAGTGTTCTGAGGCCTGTATGATATATTTCTAAATGACATGGGAGGCATAAGTGTATTATTGTGACCGTTAAAAAAATACATTCTTGAAGAATTACCTTAAATGGAGAAATTAAATCAGAGACTGAGAAAATGACAGGTGCACTCAAATATACTATAGACGGAATTCTTGATGTCAGAATTCTATTTTGGAAGGTTGCATTGTGTTGAACTTTCAGAGGAAAAAACAATATATTTCTTTGCCACTCCGGGAAAAAAGTAGCAAGAAATGAAACATTTTCATTTGCTGCGAGGAATGCCATGTATATTTTCATTAGGGAAGCGAAAAATAAAAACCCCTACAGCACCTGGTATTCCCAGGCAGTCTCCCAACCCAGTACTAATCAAGCCTCACCCTGCTTAGCTTCCGAGATCTGACGGGATCGGGCGCTTTCAAGGTAGTATGGCCGTAGGTGGAGATTGCTGTCTCATGATATCCTCTCATTCTTAAATCCATGAGCCTATATCTTGCTCCATGCATACACAGAGACTGAGAAAATGACAGGTGCACTCAAATGTACTATAGACGGAATTCTTGATGTCAGAATTCTATTTTGGAAGGTTGCATTGTGTTGAACTTTCTGAGGAAAAAACGATATATTTCTTTGCCACTGCGGGAAAAAAGTAGTAAAAAATGAAACATTTTCATTTGCTGCAAGGAATGCCATGTATATTTTCATTAGGGAAGCAAAAAATAAAAACACCCACAGCACCTGGTATTCCCAGGCAGTCTCCCAACCCAGTACTAATCAAGCCTCACCCTGCTTAGCTTCCGAGATCTGACGGGATCGGGCGCTTTCAAGGTAGTATGGCCGTAGGTGGAGATTGCTGTCTCATGATATCCTCTCATTCTTAAATCCATGAGCCTATATCTTGCTCCATGCATACACAGAGACTGAGAAAATGACAGGTGCACTCAAATGTACTATAGACGGAATTCTTGATGTCAGAATTCTATTTTGGAAGGTTGCATTGTGTTGAACTTTCAGAGGAAAAAACGATAGATTTCTTTGCCACTGCGGGAAAAAAGTAGCAAGAAATGAAACATTTTCATTTGCTGCGAGGAATGCCATGTATATTTTCATTAGGGAAGCGAAAAATAAAAACCCCTACAGCACCTGGTATTCCCAGGCAGTCTCCCAACCCAGTACTAATCAAGCCTCACCCTGCTTAGCTTCCGAGATCTGACGGGATCGGGCGCTGTCAAGGTAGTATGGCCGTAGGTGGAGATTGCTGTCTCATGATATCCTCTCATTCTTAAATCCATGAGCCTATATCTTGCTCCATGCATACACAGAGACTGAGAAAATGACAGGTGCACTCAAATGTACTATAGACGGAATTCTTGATGTCAGAATTCTATTTTGGAAGGTTGCATTGTGTTGAACTTTCTGAGGAAAAAACGATATATTTCTTTGCCACTGCGGGAAAAAAGTAGTAAAAAATGAAACATTTTCATTTGCTGCAAGGAATGCCATGTATATTTTCATTAGGGAAGCAAAAAATAAAAACACCCACAGCACCTGGTATTCCCAGGCAGTCTCCCAACCCAGTACTAATCAAGCCTCACCCTGCTTAGCTTCCGAGATCTGACGGGATCGGGCGCTTTCAAGGTAGTATGGCCGTAGGTGGAGATTGCTGTCTCATGATATCCTCTCATTCTTAAATCCATGAGCCTATATCTTGCTCCATGCATACACAGAGACTGAGAAAATGACAGGTGCACTCAAATGTACTATAGACGGAATTCTTGATGTCAGAATTCTATTTTGGAAGGTTGCATTGTGTTGAACTTTCTGAGGAAAAAACGATATATTTCTTTGCCACTGCGGGAAAAAAGTAGTAAAAAATGAAACATTTTCATTTGCTGCAAGGAATGCCATGTATATTTTCATTAGGGAAGCAAAAAATAAAAACACCCACAGCACCTGGTATTCCCAGGCAGTCTCCCAACCCAGTACTAATCAAGCCTCACCCTGCTTAGCTTCCGAGATCTGACGGGATCGGGCGCTTTCAAGGTAGTATGGCCGTAGGTGGAGATTGCTGTCTCATGATATCCTCTCATTCTTAAATCCATGAGCCTATATCTTGCTCCATGCATACACAGAGACTGAGAAAATGACAGGTGCACTCAAATGTACTATAGACGGAATTCTTGATGTCAGAATTCTATTTTGGAAGGTTGCATTGTGTTGAACTTTCAGAGGAAAAAACGATATATTTCTTTGCCACTGCGGGAAAAAAGTAGCAAGAAATGAAACATTTTCATTTGCTGCGAGGAATGCCATGTATATTTTCATTAGGGAAGCGAAAAATAAAAACCCCTACAGCACCTGGTATTCCCAGGCAGTCTCCCAACCCAGTACTAATCAAGCCTCACCCTGCTTAGCTTCCGAGATCTGACGGGATCGGGCGCTGTCAAGGTAGTATGGCCGTAGGTGGAGATTGCTGTCTCATGATATCCTCTCATTCTTAAATCCATGAGCCTATATCTTGCTCCATGCATACACAGAGACTGAGAAAATGACAGGTGCACTCAAATGTACTATAGACGGAATTCTTGATGTCAGAATTCTATTTTGGAAGGTTGCATTGTGTTGAACTTTCTGAGGAAAAAACGATATATTTCTTTGCCACTGCGGGAAAAAAGTAGTAAAAAATGAAACATTTTCATTTGCTGCAAGGAATGCCATGTATATTTTCATTAGGGAAGCAAAAAATAAAAACACCCACAGCACCTGGTATTCCCAGGCAGTCTCCCAACCCAGTACTAATCAAGCCTCACCCTGCTTAGCTTCCGAGATCTGACGGGATCGGGCGCTTTCAAGGTAGTATGGCCGTAGGTGGAGATTGCTGTCTCATGATATCCTCTCATTCTTAAATCCATGAGCCTATATCTTGCTCCATGCATACACAGAGACTGAGAAAATGACAGGTGCACTCAAATGTACTATAGACGGAATTCTTGATGTCAGAATTCTATTTTGGAAGGTTGCATTGTGTTGAACTTTCAGAGGAAAAAACGATAGATTTCTTTGCCACTGCGGGAAAAAAGTAGTAAAAAATTTCAGAGGTGCCTATATTCAACCTCCTCCTGTTTGGATTTGAACTCACTATCTCTTCCAAGTATCAGCTTGAACACTGCACACCCCAACTCTGTGAGCCACAAGCTCACCATATAACATGCTGAGTGTTCTGAGGCCTGTATGATATATTTCTAAATGACATGGGAGGCATAAGTGTATTATTGTGACCGTTAAAAAAATACATTCTTGAAGAATTACCTTAAATGGAGAAATTAAATCAGAGACTGAGAAAATGACAGGTGCACTCAAATATACTATAGACGGAATTCTTGATGTCAGAATTCTATTTTGGAAGGTTGCATTGTGTTGAACTTTCAGAGGAAAAAACAATATATTTCTTTGCCACTCCGGGAAAAAAGTAGCAAGAAATGAAACATTTTCATTTGCTGCGAGGAATGCCATGTATATTTTCATTAGGGAAGCGAAAAATAAAAACCCCTACAGCACCTGGTATTCCCAGGCAGTCTCCCAACCCAGTACTAATCAAGCCTCACCCTGCTTAGCTTCCGAGATCTGACGGGATCGGGCGCTTTCAAGGTAGTATGGCCGTAGGTGGAGATTGCTGTCTCATGATATCCTCTCATTCTTAAATCCATGAGCCTATATCTTGCTCCATGCATACACAGAGACTGAGAAAATGACAGGTGCACTCAAATGTACTATAGACGGAATTCTTGATGTCAGAATTCTATTTTGGAAGGTTGCATTGTGTTGAACTTTCTGAGGAAAAAACGATATATTTCTTTGCCACTGCGGGAAAAAAGTAGTAAAAAATGAAACATTTTCATTTGCTGCAAGGAATGCCATGTATATTTTCATTAGGGAAGCAAAAAATAAAAACACCCACAGCACCTGGTATTCCCAGGCAGTCTCCCAACCCAGTACTAATCAAGCCTCACCCTGCTTAGCTTCCGAGATCTGACGGGATCGGGCGCTTTCAAGGTAGTATGGCCGTAGGTGGAGATTGCTGTCTCATGATATCCTCTCATTCTTAAATCCATGAGCCTATATCTTGCTCCATGCATACACAGAGACTGAGAAAATGACAGGTGCACTCAAATGTACTATAGACGGAATTCTTGATGTCAGAATTCTATTTTGGAAGGTTGCATTGTGTTGAACTTTCAGAGGAAAAAACGATAGATTTCTTTGCCACTGCGGGAAAAAAGTAGCAAGAAATGAAACATTTTCATTTGCTGCGAGGAATGCCATGTATATTTTCATTAGGGAAGCGAAAAATAAAAACCCCTACAGCACCTGGTATTCCCAGGCAGTCTCCCAACCCAGTACTAATCAAGCCTCACCCTGCTTAGCTTCCGAGATCTGACGGGATCGGGCGCTTTCAAGGTAGTATGGCCGTAGGTGGAGATTGCTGTCTCATGATATCCTCTCATTCTTAAATCCATGAGCCTATATCTTGCTCCATGCATACACAGAGACTGAGAAAATGACAGGTGCACTCAAATGTACTATAGACGGAATTCTTGATGTCAGAATTCTATTTTGGAAGGTTGCATTGTGTTGAACTTTCTGAGGAAAAAACGATATATTTCTTTGCCACTGCGGGAAAAAAGTAGTAAAAAATGAAACATTTTCATTTGCTGCAAGGAATGCCATGTATATTTTCATTAGGGAAGCAAAAAATAAAAACACCCACAGCACCTGGTATTCCCAGGCAGTCTCCCAACCCAGTACTAATCAAGCCTCACCCTGCTTAGCTTCCGAGATCTGACGGGATCGGGCGCTTTCAAGGTAGTATGGCCGTAGGTGGAGATTGCTGTCTCATGATATCCTCTCATTCTTAAATCCATGAGCCTATATCTTGCTCCATGCATACACAGAGACTGAGAAAATGACAGGTGCACTCAAATGTACTATAGACGGAATTCTTGATGTCAGAATTCTATTTTGGAAGGTTGCATTGTGTTGAACTTTCAGAGGAAAAAACGATAGATTTCTTTGCCACTGCGGGAAAAAAGTAGCAAGAAATGAAACATTTTCATTTGCTGCGAGGAATGCCATGTATATTTTCATTAGGGAAGCGAAAAATAAAAACCCCTACAGCACCTGGTATTCCCAGGCAGTCTCCCAACCCAGTACTAATCAAGCCTCACCCTGCTTAGCTTCCGAGATCTGACAGGATCGGGCGCTGTCAAGGTAGTATGGCCGTAGGTGGAGATTGCTGTCTCATGATATCCTCTCATTCTTAAATCCATGAGCCTATATCTTGCTCCATGCATACACAGAGACTGAGAAAATGACAGGTGCACTCAAATGTACTATAGACGGAATTCTTGATGTCAGAATTCTATTTTGGAAGGTTGCATTGTGTTGAACTTTCTGAGGAAAAAACGATATATTTCTTTGCCACTGCGGGAAAAAAGTAGTAAAAAATGAAACATTTTCATTTGCTGCAAGGAATGCCATGTATATTTTCATTAGGGAAGCGAAAAATAAAAACACCCACAGCACCTGGTATTCCCAGGCAGTCTCCCAACCCAGTACTAATCAAGCCTCACCCTGCTTAGCTTCCGAGATCTGACGGGATCGGGCGCTGTCAAGGTAGTATGGCCGTAGGTGGAGATTGCTGTCTCATGATATCCTCTCATTCTTAAATCCATGAGCCTATATCTTGCTCCATGCATACACAGAGACTGAGAAAATGACAGGTGCACTCAAATGTACTATAGACGGAATTCTTGATGTCAGAATTCTATTTTGGAAGGTTGCATTGTGTTGAACTTTCTGAGGAAAAAACGATATATTTCTTTGCCACTGCGGGAAAAAAGTAGTAAAAAATGAAACATTTTCATTTGCTGCAAGGAATGCCATGTATATTTTCATTAGGGAAGCAAAAAATAAAAACACCCACAGCACCTGGTATTCCCAGGCAGTCTCCCAACCCAGTACTAATCAAGCCTCACCCTGCTTAGCTTCCGAGATCTGACGGGATCGGGCGCTTTCAAGGTAGTATGGCCGTAGGTGGAGATTGCTGTCTCATGATATCCTCTCATTCTTAAATCCATGAGCCTATATCTTGCTCCATGCATACACAGAGACTGAGAAAATGACAGGTGCACTCAAATGTACTATAGACGGAATTCTTGATGTCAGAATTCTATTTTGGAAGGTTGCATTGTGTTGAACTTTCAGAGGAAAAAACGATATATTTCTTTGCCACTGCGGGAAAAAAGTAGTAAAAAATGAAACATTTTCATTTGCTGCAAGGAATGCCATGTATATTTTCATTAGGGAAGCAAAAAATAATAACACCCACAGCACCTGGTATTCCCAGGCAGTCTCCCAACCCAGTACTAATCAAGCCTCACCCTGCTTAGCTTCCGAGATCTGACGGGATCGGGCGCTTTCAAGGTAGTATGGCCGTAGGTGGAGATTGCTGTCTCATGATATCCTCTCATTCTTAAATCCATGAGCCTATATCTTGCTCCATGCATACACAGAGACTGAGAAAATGACAGGTGCACTCAAATGTACTATAGACGGAATTCTTGATGTCAGAATTCTATTTTGGAAGGTTGCATTGTGTTGAACTTTCAGAGGAAAAAACGATATATTTCTTTGCCACTGCGGGAAAAAAGTAGCAAGAAATGAAACATTTTCATTTGCTGCGAGGAATGCCATGTATATTTTCATTAGGGAAGCGAAAAATAAAAACCCCTACAGCACCTGGTATTCCCAGGCAGTCTCCCAACCCAGTACTAATCAAGCCTCACCCTGCTTAGCTTCCGAGATCTGACGGGATCGGGCGCTGTCAAGGTAGTATGGCCGTAGGTGGAGATTGCTGTCTCATGATATCCTCTCATTCTTAAATCCATGAGCCTATATCTTGCTCCATGCATACACAGAGACTGAGAAAATGACAGGTGCACTCAAATGTACTATAGACGGAATTCTTGATGTCAGAATTCTATTTTGGAAGGTTGCATTGTGTTGAACTTTCAGAGGAAAAAACGATATATTTCTTTGCCACTGCGGGAAAAAAGTAGTAAAAAATGAAACATTTTCATTTGCTGCAAGGAATGCCATGTATATTTTCATTAGGGAAGCAAAAAATAAAAACACCCACAGCACCTGGTATTCCCAGGCAGTCTCCCAACCCAGTACTAATCAAGCCTCACCCTGCTTAGCTTCCGAGATCTGACGGGATCGGGCTCTTTCAAGGTAGTATGGCCGTAGGTGGAGATTGCTGTCTCATGATATCCTCTCATTCTTAAATCCATGAGCCTATATCTTGCTCCATGCATACACAGAGACTGAGAAAATGACAGGTGCACTCAAATGTACTATAGACGGAATTCTTGATGTCAGAATTCTATTTTGGAAGGTTGCATTGTGTTGAACTTTCAGAGGAAAAAACGATAGATTTCTTTGCCACTGCGGGAAAAAAGTAGTAAAAAATGAAACATTTTCATTTGCTGCGAGGAATGCCATGTATATTTTCATTAGGGAAGCGAAAAATAAAAACCCCTACAGCACCTGGTATTCCCAGGCAGTCTCCCAACCCAGTACTAATCAAGCCTCACCCTGCTTAGCTTCCGAGATCTGACGGGATCGGGCGCTGTCAAGGTAGTATGGCCGTAGGTGGAGATTGCTGTCTCATGATATCCTCTCATTCTTAAATCCATGAGCCTATATCTTGCTCCATGCATACACAGAGACTGAGAAAATGACAGGTGCACTCAAATGTACTATAGACGGAATTCTTGATGTCAGAATTCTATTTTGGAAGGTTGCATTGTGTTGAACTTTCAGAGGAAAAAACGATATATTTCTTTGCCACTGCGGGAAAAAAGTAGTAAAAAATGAAACATTTTCATTTGCTGCAAGGAATGCCATGTATATTTTCATTAGGGAAGCAAAAAATAAAAACACCCACAGCACCTGGTATTCCCAGGCAGTCTCCCAACCCAGTACTAATCAAGCCTCACCCTGCTTAGCTTCCGAGATCTGACGGGATCGGGCGCTTTCAAGGTAGTATGGCCGTAGGTGGAGATTGCTGTCTCATGATATCCTCTCATTCTTAAATCCATGAGCCTATATCTTGCTCCATGCATACACAGAGACTGAGAAAATGACAGGTGCACTCAAATGTACTATAGACGGAATTCTTGATGTCAGAATTCTATTTTGGAAGGTTGCATTGTGTTGAACTTTCTGAGGAAAAAACGATATATTTCTTTGCCACTGCGGGAAAAAAGTAGTAAAAAATGAAACATTTTCATTTGCTGCAAGGAATGCCATGTATATTTTCATTAGGGAAGCAAAAAATAAAAACACCCACAGCACCTGGTATTCCCAGGCAGTCTCCCAACCCAGTACTAATCAAGCCTCACCCTGCTTAGCTTCCGAGATCTGACGGGATCGGGCGCTTTCAAGGTAGTATGGCCGTAGGTGGAGATTGCTGTCTCATGATATCCTCTCATTCTTAAATTCATGAGCCTATATCTTGCTCCATGCATACACAGAGACTGAGAAAATGACAGGTGCACTCAAATGTACTATAGACGGAATTCTTGATGTCAGAATTCTATTTTGGAAGGTTGCATTGTGTTGAACTTTCAGAGGAAAAAACGATATATTTCTTTGCCACTGCGGGAAAAAAGTAGTAAAAAATGAAACATTTTCATTTGCTGCAAGGAATGCCATGTATATTTTCATTAGGGAAGCAAAAAATAATAACACCCACAGCACCTGGTATTCCCAGGCAGTCTCCCAACCCAGTACTAATCAAGCCTCACCCTGCTTAGCTTCCGAGATCTGACGGGATCGGGCGCTTTCAAGGTAGTATGGCCGTAGGTGGAGATTGCTGTCTCATGATATCCTCTCATTCTTAAATCCATGAGCCTATATCTTGCTCCATGCATACACAGAGACTGAGAAAATGACAGGTGCACTCAAATGTACTATAGACGGAATTCTTGATGTCAGAATTCTATTTTGGAAGGTTGCATTGTGTTGAACTTTCAGAGGAAAAAACGATATATTTCTTTGCCACTGCGGGAAAAAAGTAGCAAGAAATGAAACATTTTCATTTGCTGCGAGGAATGCCATGTATATTTTCATTAGGGAAGCGAAAAATAAAAACCCCTACAGCACCTGGTATTCCCAGGCAGTCTCCCAACCCAGTACTAATCAAGCCTCACCCTGCTTAGCTTCCGAGATCTGACGGGATCGGGCGCTGTCAAGGTAGTATGGCCGTAGGTGGAGATTGCTGTCTCATGATATCCTCTCATTCTTAAATCCATGAGCCTATATCTTGCTCCATGCATACACAGAGACTGAGAAAATGACAGGTGCACTCAAATGTACTATAGACGGAATTCTTGATGTCAGAATTCTATTTTGGAAGGTTGCATTGTGTTGAACTTTCAGAGGAAAAAACGATATATTTCTTTGCCACTGCGGGAAAAAAGTAGTAAAAAATGAAACATTTTCATTTGCTGCAAGGAATGCCATGTATATTTTCATTAGGGAAGCAAAAAATAAAAACACCCACAGCACCTGGTATTCCCAGGCAGTCTCCCAACCCAGTACTAATCAAGCCTCACCCTGCTTAGCTTCCGAGATCTGACGGGATCGGGCGCTTTCAAGGTAGTATGGCCGTAGGTGGAGATTGCTGTCTCATGATATCCTCTCATTCTTAAATCCATGAGCCTATATCTTGCTCCATGCATACACAGAGACTGAGAAAATGACAGGTGCACTCAAATGTACTATAGACGGAATTCTTGATGTCAGAATTCTATTTTGGAAGGTTGCATTGTGTTGAACTTTCAGAGGAAAAAACGATATATTTCTTTGCCACTGCGGGAAAAAAGTAGCAAGAAATGAAACATTTTCATTTGCTGCGAGGAATGCCATGTATATTTTCATTAGGGAAGCGAAAAATAAAAACCCCTACAGCACCTGGTATTCCCAGGCAGTCTCCCAACCCAGTACTAATCAAGCCTCACCCTGCTTAGCTTCCGAGATCTGACGGGATCGGGCGCTGTCAAGGTAGTATGGCCGTAGGTGGAGATTGCTGTCTCATGATATCCTCTCATTCTTAAATCCATGAGCCTATATCTTGCTCCATGCATACACAGAGACTGAGAAAATGACAGGTGCACTCAAATGTACTATAGACGGAATTCTTGATGTCAGAATTCTATTTTGGAAGGTTGCATTGTGTTGAACTTTCAGAGGAAAAAACGATAGATTTCTTTGCCACTGCGGGAAAAAAGTAGTAAAAAATGAAACATTTTCATTTGCTGCGAGGAATGCCATGTATATTTTCATTAGGGAAGCGAAAAATAAAAACCCCTACAGCACCTGGTATTCCCAGGCAGTCTCCCAACCCAGTACTAATCAAGCCTCACCCTGCTTAGCTTCCGAGATCTGACGGGATCGGGCGCTGTCAAGGTAGTATGGCCGTAGGTGGAGATTGCTGTCTCATGATATCCTCTCATTCTTAAATCCATGAGCCTATATCTTGCTCCATGCATACACAGAGACTGAGAAAATGACAGGTGCACTCAAATGTACTATAGACGGAATTCTTGATGTCAGAATTCTATTTTGGAAGGTTGCATTGTGTTGAACTTTCAGAGGAAAAAACGATATATTTCTTTGCCACTGCGGGAAAAAAGTAGTAAAAAATGAAACATTTTCATTTGCTGCAAGGAATGCCATGTATATTTTCATTAGGGAAGCAAAAAATAAAAACACCCACAGCACCTGGTATTCCCAGGCAGTCTCCCAACCCAGTACTAATCAAGCCTCACCCTGCTTAGCTTCCGAGATCTGACGGGATCGGGCGCTTTCAAGGTAGTATGGCCGTAGGTGGAGATTGCTGTCTCATGATATCCTCTCATTCTTAAATCCATGAGCCTATATCTTGCTCCATGCATACACAGAGACTGAGAAAATGACAGGTGCACTCAAATGTACTATAGACGGAATTCTTGATGTCAGAATTCTATTTTGGAAGGTTGCATTGTGTTGAACTTTCAGAGGAAAAAACGATATATTTCTTTGCCACTGCGGGAAAAAAGTAGCAAGAAATGAAACATTTTCATTTGCTGCGAGGAATGCCATGTATATTTTCATTAGGGAAGCGAAAAATAAAAACCCCTACAGCACCTGGTATTCCCAGGCAGTCTCCCAACCCAGTACTAATCAAGCCTCACCCTGCTTAGCTTCCGAGATCTGACGGGATCGGGCGCTGTCAAGGTAGTATGGCCGTAGGTGGAGATTGCTGTCTCATGATATCCTCTCATTCTTAAATCCATGAGCCTATATCTTGCTCCATGCATACACAGAGACTGAGAAAATGACAGGTGCACTCAAATGTACTATAGACGGAATTCTTGATGTCAGAATTCTATTTTGGAAGGTTGCATTGTGTTGAACTTTCAGAGGAAAAAACGATAGATTTCTTTGCCACTGCGGGAAAAAAGTAGTAAAAAATGAAACATTTTCATTTGCTGCGAGGAATGCCATGTATATTTTCATTAGGGAAGCGAAAAATAAAAACCCCTACAGCACCTGGTATTCCCAGGCAGTCTCCCAACCCAGTACTAATCAAGCCTCACCCTGCTTAGCTTCCGAGATCTGACGGGATCGGGCGCTGTCAAGGTAGTATGGCCGTAGGTGGAGATTGCTGTCTCATGATATCCTCTCATTCTTAAATCCATGAGCCTATATCTTGCTCCATGCATACACAGAGACTGAGAAAATGACAGGTGCACTCAAATGTACTATAGACGGAATTCTTGATGTCAGAATTCTATTTTGGAAGGTTGCATTGTGTTGAACTTTCAGAGGAAAAAACGATATATTTCTTTGCCACTGCGGGAAAAAAGTAGTAAAAAATGAAACATTTTCATTTGCTGCAAGGAATGCCATGTATATTTTCATTAGGGAAGCAAAAAATAAAAACACCCACAGCACCTGGTATTCCCAGGCAGTCTCCCAACCCAGTACTAATCAAGCCTCACCCTGCTTAGCTTCCGAGATCTGACGGGATCGGGCGCTTTCAAGGTAGTATGGCCGTAGGTGGAGATTGCTGTCTCATGATATCCTCTCATTCTTAAATCCATGAGCCTATATCTTGCTCCATGCATACACAGAGACTGAGAAAATGACAGGTGCACTCAAATGTACTATAGACGGAATTCTTGATGTCAGAATTCTATTTTGGAAGGTTGCATTGTGTTGAACTTTCAGAGGAAAAAACGATATATTTCTTTGCCACTGCGGGAAAAAAGTAGCAAGAAATGAAACATTTTCATTTGCTGCGAGGAATGCCATGTATATTTTCATTAGGGAAGCGAAAAATAAAAACCCCTACAGCACCTGGTATTCCCAGGCAGTCTCCCAACCCAGTACTAATCAAGCCTCACCCTGCTTAGCTTCCGAGATCTGACGGGATCGGGCGCTGTCAAGGTAGTATGGCCGTAGGTGGAGATTGCTGTCTCATGATATCCTCTCATTCTTAAATCCATGAGCCTATATCTTGCTCCATGCATACACAGAGACTGAGAAAATGACAGGTGCACTCAAATGTACTATAGACGGAATTCTTGATGTCAGAATTCTATTTTGGAAGGTTGCATTGTGTTGAACTTTCAGAGGAAAAAACGATAGATTTCTTTGCCACTGCGGGAAAAAAGTAGTAAAAAATGAAACATTTTCATTTGCTGCGAGGAATGCCATGTATATTTTCATTAGGGAAGCGAAAAATAAAAACCCCTACAGCACCTGGTATTCCCAGGCAGTCTCCCAACCCAGTACTAATCAAGCCTCACCCTGCTTAGCTTCCGAGATCTGACGGGATCGGGCGCTGTCAAGGTAGTATGGCCGTAGGTGGAGATTGCTGTCTCATGATATCCTCTCATTCTTAAATCCATGAGCCTATATCTTGCTCCATGCATACACAGAGACTGAGAAAATGACAGGTGCACTCAAATGTACTATAGACGGAATTCTTGATGTCAGAATTCTATTTTGGAAGGTTGCATTGTGTTGAACTTTCAGAGGAAAAAACGATATATTTCTTTGCCACTGCGGGAAAAAAGTAGTAAAAAATGAAACATTTTCATTTGCTGCAAGGAATGCCATGTATATTTTCATTAGGGAAGCAAAAAATAAAAACACCCACAGCACCTGGTATTCCCAGGCAGTCTCCCAACCCAGTACTAATCAAGCCTCACCCTGCTTAGCTTCCGAGATCTGACGGGATCGGGCGCTTTCAAGGTAGTATGGCCGTAGGTGGAGATTGCTGTCTCATGATATCCTCTCATTCTTAAATCCATGAGCCTATATCTTGCTCCATGCATACACAGAGACTGAGAAAATGACAGGTGCACTCAAATGTACTATAGACGGAATTCTTGATGTCAGAATTCTATTTTGGAAGGTTGCATTGTGTTGAACTTTCAGAGGAAAAAACGATATATTTCTTTGCCACTGCGGGAAAAAAGTAGCAAGAAATGAAACATTTTCATTTGCTGCGAGGAATGCCATGTATATTTTCATTAGGGAAGCGAAAAATAAAAACCCCTACAGCACCTGGTATTCCCAGGCAGTCTCCCAACCCAGTACTAATCAAGCCTCACCCTGCTTAGCTTCCGAGATCTGACGGGATCGGGCGCTGTCAAGGTAGTATGGCCGTAGGTGGAGATTGCTGTCTCATGATATCCTCTCATTCTTAAATCCATGAGCCTATATCTTGCTCCATGCATACACAGAGACTGAGAAAATGACAGGTGCACTCAAATGTACTATAGACGGAATTCTTGATGTCAGAATTCTATTTTGGAAGGTTGCATTGTGTTGAACTTTCAGAGGAAAAAACGATAGATTTCTTTGCCACTGCGGGAAAAAAGTAGTAAAAAATGAAACATTTTCATTTGCTGCGAGGAATGCCATGTATATTTTCATTAGGGAAGCGAAAAATAAAAACCCCTACAGCACCTGGTATTCCCAGGCAGTCTCCCAACCCAGTACTAATCAAGCCTCACCCTGCTTAGCTTCCGAGATCTGACGGGATCGGGCGCTGTCAAGGTAGTATGGCCGTAGGTGGAGATTGCTGTCTCATGATATCCTCTCATTCTTAAATCCATGAGCCTATATCTTGCTCCATGCATACACAGAGACTGAGAAAATGACAGGTGCACTCAAATGTACTATAGACGGAATTCTTGATGTCAGAATTCTATTTTGGAAGGTTGCATTGTGTTGAACTTTCAGAGGAAAAAACGATAGATTTCTTTGCCACTGCGGGAAAAAAGTAGTAAAAAATGAAACATTTTCATTTGCTGCGAGGAATGCCATGTATATTTTCATTAGGGAAGCGAAAAATAAAAACCCCTACAGCACCTGGTATTCCCAGGCAGTCTCCCAACCCAGTACTAATCAAGCCTCACCCTGCTTAGCTTCCGAGATCTGACGGGATCAGGCGCTGTCAAGGTAGTATGGCCGTAGGTGGAGATTGCTGTCTCATGATATCCTCTCATTCTTAAATCCATGAGCCTATATCTTGCTCCATGCATACACAGAGACTGAGAAAATGACAGGTGCACTCAAATGTACTATAGACGGAATTCTTGATGTCAGAATTCTATTTTGGAAGGTTGCATTGTGTTGAACTTTCAGAGGAAAAAACGATATATTTCTTTGCCACTGCGGGAAAAAAGTAGTAAAAAATGAAACATTTTCATTTGCTGCAAGGAATGCCATGTATATTTTCATTAGGGAAGCAAAAAATAAAAACACCCACAGCACCTGGTATTCCCAGGCAGTCTCCCAACCCAGTACTAATCAAGCCTCACCCTGCTTAGCTTCCGAGATCTGACGGGATCGGGCGCTTTCAAGGTAGTTTGGCCGTAGGTGGAGATTGCTGTCTCATGATATCCTCTCATTCTTAAATCCATGAGCCTATATCTTGCTCCATGCATACACAGAGACTGAGAAAATGACAGGTGCACTCAAATGTACTATAGACGGAATTCTTGATGTCAGAATTCTATTTTGGAAGGTTGCATTGTGTTGAACTTTCAGAGGAAAAAACGATATATTTCTTTGCCACTGCGGGAAAAAAGTAGCAAGAAATGAAACATTTTCATTTGCTGCGAGGAATGCCATGTATATTTTCATTAGGGAAGCGAAAAATAAAAACCCCTACAGCACCTGGTATTCCCAGGCAGTCTCCCAACCCAGTACTAATCAAGCCTCACCCTGCTTAGCTTCCGAGATCTGACGGGATCGGGCGCTGTCAAGGTAGTATGGCCGTAGGTGGAGATTGCTGTCTCATGATATCCTCTCATTCTTAAATCCATGAGCCTATATCTTGCTCCATGCATACACAGAGACTGAGAAAATGACAGGTGCACTCAAATGTACTATAGACGGAATTCTTGATGTCAGAATTCTATTTTGGAAGGTTGCATTGTGTTGAACTTTCAGAGGAAAAAACGATATATTTCTTTGCCACTGCGGGAAAAAAGTAGTAAAAAATGAAACATTTTCATTTGCTGCAAGGAATGCCATGTATATTTTCATTAGGGAAGCAAAAAATAAAAACACCCACAGCACCTGGTATTCCCAGGCAGTCTCCCAACCCAGTACTAATCAAGCCTCACCCTGCTTAGCTTCCGAGATCTGACGGGATCGGGCGCTTTCAAGGTAGTTTGGCCGTAGGTGGAGATTGCTGTCTCATGATATCCTCTCATTCTTAAATCCATGAGCCTATATCTTGCTCCATGCATACACAGAGACTGAGAAAATGACAGGTGCACTCAAATGTACTATAGACGGAATTCTTGATGTCAGAATTCTATTTTGGAAGGTTGCATTGTGTTGAACTTTCAGAGGAAAAAACGATATATTTCTTTGCCACTGCGGGAAAAAAGTAGCAAGAAATGAAACATTTTCATTTGCTGCGAGGAATGCCATGTATATTTTCATTAGGGAAGCGAAAAATAAAAACCCCTACAGCACCTGGTATTCCCAGGCAGTCTCCCAACCCAGTACTAATCAAGCCTCACCCTGCTTAGCTTCCGAGATCTGACGGGATCGGGCGCTGTCAAGGTAGTATGGCCGTAGGTGGAGATTGCTGTCTCATGATATCCTCTCATTCTTAAATCCATGAGCCTATATCTTGCTCCATGCATACACAGAGACTGAGAAAATGACAGGTGCACTCAAATGTACTATAGACGGAATTCTTGATGTCAGAATTCTATTTTGGAAGGTTGCATTGTGTTGAACTTTCAGAGGAAAAAACGATATATTTCTTTGCCACTGCGGGAAAAAAGTAGTAAAAAATTTCAGAGGTGCCTATATTCAACCTCCTCCTGTTTGGATTTGAACTCACTATCTCTTCCAAGTATCAGCTTGAACACTGCACACCCCAACTCTGTGAGCCACAAGCTCACCATATAACATGCTGAGTGTTCTGAGGCCTGTATGATATATTTCTAAATGACATGGGAGGCATAAGTGTATTATTGTGACCGTTAAAAAAATACATTCTTGAAGAATTACCTTAAATGGAGAAATTAAATCAGAGACTGAGAAAATGACAGGTGCACTCAAATATACTATAGACGGAATTCTTGATGTCAGAATTCTATTTTGGAAGGTTGCATTGTGTTGAACTTTCAGAGGAAAAAACAATATATTTCTTTGCCACTCCGGGAAAAAAGTAGCAAGAAATGAAACATTTTCATTTGCTGCGAGGAATGCCATGTATATTTTCATTAGGGAAGCGAAAAATAAAAACCCCTACAGCACCTGGTATTCCCAGGCAGTCTCCCAACCCAGTACTAATCAAGCCTCACCCTGCTTAGCTTCCGAGATCTGACGGGATCGGGCGCTTTCAAGGTAGTATGGCCGTAGGTGGAGATTGCTGTCTCATGATATCCTCTCATTCTTAAATCCATGAGCCTATATCTTGCTCCATGCATACACAGAGACTGAGAAAATGACAGGTGCACTCAAATGTACTATAGACGGAATTCTTGATGTCAGAATTCTATTTTGGAAGGTTGCATTGTGTTGAACTTTCTGAGGAAAAAACGATATATTTCTTTGCCACTGCGGGAAAAAAGTAGTAAAAAATGAAACATTTTCATTTGCTGCAAGGAATGCCATGTATATTTTCATTAGGGAACCAAAAAATAAAAACCCCTACAGCACCTGGTATTCCCAGGCAGTCTCCCAACCCAGTACTAATCAAGCCTCACCCTGCTTAGCTTCCGAGATCTGACGGGATCGGGCGCTGTCAAGGTAGTATGGCCGTAGGTGGAGATTGCTGTCTCATGATATCCTCTCATTCTTAAATCCATGAGCCTATATCTTGCTCCATGCATACACAGAGACTGAGAAAATGACAGGTGCACTCAAATGTACTATAGACGGAATTCTTGATGTCAGAATTCTATTTTGGAAGGTTGCATTGTGTTGAACTTTCAGAGGAAAAAACGATAGATTTCTTTGCCACTGCGGGAAAAAAGTAGCAAGAAATGAAACATTTTCATTTGCTGCGAGGAATGCCATGTATATTTTCATTAGGGAAGCGAAAAATAAAAACCCCTACAGCACCTGGTATTCCCAGGCAGTCTCCCAACCCAGTACTAATCAAGCCTCACCCTGCTTAGCTTCCGAGATCTGACGGGATCGGGCGCTTTCAAGGTAGTATGGCCGTAGGTGGAGATTGCTGTCTCATGATATCCTCTCATTCTTAAATCCATGAGCCTATATCTTGCTCCATGCATACACAGAGACTGAGAAAATGACAGGTGCACTCAAATGTACTATAGACGGAATTCTTGATGTCAGAATTCTATTTTGGAAGGTTGCATTGTGTTGAACTTTCTGAGGAAAAAACGATATATTTCTTTGCCACTGCGGGAAAAAAGTAGTAAAAAATGAAACATTTTCATTTGCTGCAAGGAATGCCATGTATATTTTCATTAGGGAAGCAAAAAATAAAAACACCCACAGCACCTGGTATTCCCAGGCAGTCTCCCAACCCAGTACTAATCAAGCCTCACCCTGCTTAGCTTCCGAGATCTGACGGGATCGGGCGCTTTCAAGGTAGTATGGCCGTAGGTGGAGATTGCTGTCTCATGATATCCTCTCATTCTTAAATCCATGAGCCTATATCTTGCTCCATGCATACACAGAGACTGAGAAAATGACAGGTGCACTCAAATGTACTATAGACGGAATTCTTGATGTCAGAATTCTATTTTGGAAGGTTGCATTGTGTTGAACTTTCAGAGGAAAAAACGATATATTTCTTTGCCACTGCGGGAAAAAAGTAGCAAGAAATGAAACATTTTCATTTGCTGCGAGGAATGCCATGTATATTTTCATTAGGGAAGCGAAAAATAAAAACCCCTACAGCACCTGGTATTCCCAGGCAGTCTCCCAACCCAGTACTAATCAAGCCTCACCCTGCTTAGCTTCCGAGATCTGACGGGATCGGGCGCTGTCAAGGTAGTATGGCCGTAGGTGGAGGTTGCTGTCTCATGATATCCTCTCATTCTTAAATCCATGAGCCTATATCTTGCTCCATGCATACACAGAGACTGAGAAAATGACAGGTGCACTCAAATGTACTATAGACGGAATTCTTGATGTCAGAATTCTATTTTGGAAGGTTGCATTGTGTTGAACTTTCTGAGGAAAAAACGATATATTTCTTTGCCACTGCGGGAAAAAAGTAGTAAAAAATGAAACATTTTCATTTGCTGCAAGGAATGCCATGTATATTTTCATTAGGGAAGCAAAAAATAAAAACACCCACAGCACCTGGTATTCCCAGGCAGTCTCCCAACCCAGTACTAATCAAGCCTCACCCTGCTTAGCTTCCGAGATCTGACGGGATCGGGCGCTTTCAAGGTAGTATGGCCGTAGGTGGAGATTGCTGTCTCATGATATCCTCTCATTCTTAAATCCATGAGCCTATATCTTGCTCCATGCATACACAGAGACTGAGAAAATGACAGGTGCACTCAAATGTACTATAGACGGAATTCTTGATGTCAGAATTCTATTTTGGAAGGTTGCATTGTGTTGAACTTTCAGAGGAAAAAACGATATATTTCTTTGCCACTGCGGGAAAAAAGTAGCAAGAAATGAAACATTTTCATTTGCTGCGAGGAATGCCATGTATATTTTCATTAGGGAAGCGAAAAATAAAAACCCCTACAGCACCTGGTATTCCCAGGCAGTCTCCCAACCCAGTACTAATCAAGCCTCACCCTGCTTAGCTTCCGAGATCTGACGGGATCGGGCGCTGTCAAGGTAGTATGGCCGTAGGTGGAGATTGCTGTCTCATGATATCCTCTCATTCTTAAATCCATGAGCCTATATCTTGCTCCATGCATACACAGAGACTGAGAAAATGACAGGTGCACTCAAATGTACTATAGACGGAATTCTTGATGTCAGAATTCTATTTTGGAAGGTTGCATTGTGTTGAACTTTCAGAGGAAAAAACGATAGATTTCTTTGCCACTGCGGGAAAAAAGTAGCAAGAAATGAAACATTTTCATTTGCTGCGAGGAATGCCATGTATATTTTCATTAGGGAAGCGAAAAATAAAAACCCCTACAGCACCTGGTATTCCCAGGCAGTCTCCCAACCCAGTACTAATCAAGCCTCACCCTGCTTAGCTTCCGAGATCTGACGGGATCGGGCGCTTTCAAGGTAGTATGGCCGTAGGTGGAGATTGCTGTCTCATGATATCCTCTCATTCTTAAATCCATGAGCCTATATCTTGCTCCATGCATACACAGAGACTGAGAAAATGACAGGTGCACTCAAATGTACTATAGACGGAATTCTTGATGTCAGAATTCTATTTTGGAAGGTTGCATTGTGTTGAACTTTCTGAGGAAAAAACGATATATTTCTTTGCCACTGCGGGAAAAAAGTAGTAAAAAATGAAACATTTTCATTTGCTGCAAGGAATGCCATGTATATTTTCATTAGGGAAGCAAAAAATAAAAACACCCACAGCACCTGGTATTCCCAGGCAGTCTCCCAACCCAGTACTAATCAAGCCTCACCCTGCTTAGCTTCCGAGATCTGACGGGATCGGGCGCTTTCAAGGTAGTATGGCCGTAGGTGGAGATTGCTGTCTCATGATATCCTCTCATTCTTAAATCCATGAGCCTATATCTTGCTCCATGCATACACAGAGACTGAGAAAATGACAGGTGCACTCAAATGTACTATAGACGGAATTCTTGATGTCAGAATTCTATTTTGGAAGGTTGCATTGTGTTGAACTTTCAGAGGAAAAAACGATATATTTCTTTGCCACTGCGGGAAAAAAGTAGCAAGAAATGAAACATTTTCATTTGCTGCGAGGAATGCCATGTATATTTTCATTAGGGAAGCGAAAAATAAAAACCCCTACAGCACCTGGTATTCCCAGGCAGTCTCCCAACCCAGTACTAATCAAGCCTCACCCTGCTTAGCTTCCGAGATCTGACGGGATCGGGCGCTGTCAAGGTAGTATGGCCGTAGGTGGAGGTTGCTGTCTCATGATATCCTCTCATTCTTAAATCCATGAGCCTATATCTTGCTCCATGCATACACAGAGACTGAGAAAATGACAGGTGCACTCAAATGTACTATAGACGGAATTCTTGATGTCAGAATTCTATTTTGGAAGGTTGCATTGTGTTGAACTTTCTGAGGAAAAAACGATATATTTCTTTGCCACTGCGGGAAAAAAGTAGTAAAAAATGAAACATTTTCATTTGCTGCAAGGAATGCCATGTATATTTTCATTAGGGAAGCAAAAAATAAAAACACCCACAGCACCTGGTATTCCCAGGCAGTCTCCCAACCCAGTACTAATCAAGCCTCACCCTGCTTAGCTTCCGAGATCTGACGGGATCGGGCGCTTTCAAGGTAGTATGGCCGTAGGTGGAGATTGCTGTCTCATGATATCCTCTCATTCTTAAATCCATGAGCCTATATCTTGCTCCATGCATACACAGAGACTGAGAAAATGACAGGTGCACTCAAATGTACTATAGACGGAATTCTTGATGTCAGAATTCTATTTTGGAAGGTTGCATTGTGTTGAACTTTCAGAGGAAAAAACGATATATTTCTTTGCCACTGCGGGAAAAAAGTAGCAAGAAATGAAACATTTTCATTTGCTGCGAGGAATGCCATGTATATTTTCATTAGGGAAGCGAAAAATAAAAACCCCTACAGCACCTGGTATTCCCAGGCAGTCTCCCAACCCAGTACTAATCAAGCCTCACCCTGCTTAGCTTCCGAGATCTGACGGGATCGGGCGCTGTCAAGGTAGTATGGCCGTAGGTGGAGATTGCTGTCTCATGATATCCTCTCATTCTTAAATCCATGAGCCTATATCTTGCTCCATGCATACACAGAGACTGAGAAAATGACAGGTGCACTCAAATGTACTATAGACGGAATTCTTGATGTCAGAATTCTATTTTGGAAGGTTGCATTGTGTTGAACTTTCAGAGGAAAAAACGATAGATTTCTTTGCCACTGCGGGAAAAAAGTAGCAAGAAATGAAACATTTTCATTTGCTGCGAGGAATGCCATGTATATTTTCATTAGGGAAGCGAAAAATAAAAACCCCTACAGCACCTGGTATTCCCAGGCAGTCTCCCAACCCAGTACTAATCAAGCCTCACCCTGCTTAGCTTCCGAGATCTGACGGGATCGGGCGCTTTCAAGGTAGTATAGCTGTAGGTGGAGATTGCTGTCTCATGATATCCTCTCATTCTTAAATCCATGAGCCTATATCTTGCTCCATGCATACACAGAGACTGAGAAAATGACAGGTGCACTCAAATGTACTATAGACGGAATTCTTGATGTCAGAATTCTATTTTGGAAGGTTGCATTGTGTTGAACTTTCTGAGGAAAAAACGATATATTTCTTTGCCACTGCGGGAAAAAAGTAGTAAAAAATGAAACATTTTCATTTGCTGCAAGGAATGCCATGTATATTTTCATTAGGGAAGCAAAAAATAAAAACCCCTACAGCACCTGGTATTCCCAGGCAGTCTCCCAACCCAGTACTAATCAAGCCTCACCCTGCTTAGCTTCCGAGATCTGACGGGATCGGGCGCTGTCAAGGTAGTATGGCCGTAGGTGGAGATTGCTGTCTCATGATATCCTCTCATTCTTAAATCCATGAGCCTATATCTTGCTCCATGCATACACAGAGACTGAGAAAATGACAGGTGCACTCAAATGTACTATAGACGGAATTCTTGATGTCAGAATTCTATTTTGGAAGGTTGCATTGTGTTGAACTTTCAGAGGAAAAAACGATAGATTTCTTTGCCACTGCGGGAAAAAAGTAGCAAGAAATGAAACATTTTCATTTGCTGCGAGGAATGCCATGTATATTTTCATTAGGGAAGCGAAAAATAAAAACCCCTACAGCACCTGGTATTCCCAGGCAGTCTCCCAACCCAGTACTAATCAAGCCTCACCCTGCTTAGCTTCCGAGATCTGACGGGATCGGGCGCTTTCAAGGTAGTATGGCCGTAGGTGGAGATTGCTGTCTCATGATATCCTCTCATTCTTAAATCCATGAGCCTATATCTTGCTCCATGCATACACAGAGACTGAGAAAATGACAGGTGCACTCAAATGTACTATAGACGGAATTCTTGATGTCAGAATTCTATTTTGGAAGGTTGCATTGTGTTGAACTTTCTGAGGAAAAAACGATATATTTCTTTGCCACTGCGGGAAAAAAGTAGTAAAAAATGAAACATTTTCATTTGCTGCAAGGAATGCCATGTATATTTTCATTAGGGAAGCAAAAAATAAAAACACCCACAGCACCTGGTATTCCCAGGCAGTCTCCCAACCCAGTACTAATCAAGCCTCACCCTGCTTAGCTTCCGAGATCTGACGGGATCGGGCGCTTTCAAGGTAGTATGGCCGTAGGTGGAGATTGCTGTCTCATGATATCCTCTCATTCTTAAATCCATGAGCCTATATCTTGCTCCATGCATACACAGAGACTGAGAAAATGACAGGTGCACTCAAATGTACTATAGACGGAATTCTTGATGTCAGAATTCTATTTTGGAAGGTTGCATTGTGTTGAACTTTCAGAGGAAAAAACGATATATTTCTTTGCCACTGCGGGAAAAAAGTAGCAAGAAATGAAACATTTTCATTTGCTGCGAGGAATGCCATGTATATTTTCATTAGGGAAGCGAAAAATAAAAACCCCTACAGCACCTGGTATTCCCAGGCAGTCTCCCAACCCAGTACTAATCAAGCCTCACCCTGCTTAGCTTCCGAGATCTGACGGGATCGGGCGCTGTCAAGGTAGTATGGCCGTAGGTGGAGGTTGCTGTCTCATGATATCCTCTCATTCTTAAATCCATGAGCCTATATCTTGCTCCATGCATACACAGAGACTGAGAAAATGACAGGTGCACTCAAATGTACTATAGACGGAATTCTTGATGTCAGAATTCTATTTTGGAAGGTTGCATTGTGTTGAACTTTCTGAGGAAAAAACGATATATTTCTTTGCCACTGCGGGAAAAAAGTAGTAAAAAATGAAACATTTTCATTTGCTGCAAGGAATGCCATGTATATTTTCATTAGGGAAGCAAAAAATAAAAACACCCACAGCACCTGGTATTCCCAGGCAGTCTCCCAACCCAGTACTAATCAAGCCTCACCCTGCTTAGCTTCCGAGATCTGACGGGATCGGGCGCTTTCAAGGTAGTATGGCCGTAGGTGGAGATTGCTGTCTCATGATATCCTCTCATTCTTAAATCCATGAGCCTATATCTTGCTCCATGCATACACAGAGACTGAGAAAATGACAGGTGCACTCAAATGTACTATAGACGGAATTCTTGATGTCAGAATTCTATTTTGGAAGGTTGCATTGTGTTGAACTTTCAGAGGAAAAAACGATATATTTCTTTGCCACTGCGGGAAAAAAGTAGCAAGAAATGAAACATTTTCATTTGCTGCGAGGAATGCCATGTATATTTTCATTAGGGAAGCGAAAAATAAAAACCCCTACAGCACCTGGTATTCCCAGGCAGTCTCCCAACCCAGTACTAATCAAGCCTCACCCTGCTTAGCTTCCGAGATCTGACGGGATCGGGCGCTGTCAAGGTAGTATGGCCGTAGGTGGAGATTGCTGTCTCATGATATCCTCTCATTCTTAAATCCATGAGCCTATATCTTGCTCCATGCATACACAGAGACTGAGAAAATGACAGGTGCACTCAAATGTACTATAGACGGAATTCTTGATGTCAGAATTCTATTTTGGAAGGTTGCATTGTGTTGAACTTTCAGAGGAAAAAACGATAGATTTCTTTGCCACTGCGGGAAAAAAGTAGCAAGAAATGAAACATTTTCATTTGCTGCGAGGAATGCCATGTATATTTTCATTAGGGAAGCGAAAAATAAAAACCCCTACAGCACCTGGTATTCCCAGGCAGTCTCCCAACCCAGTACTAATCAAGCCTCACCCTGCTTAGCTTCCGAGATCTGACGGGATCGGGCGCTTTCAAGGTAGTATGGCCGTAGGTGGAGATTGCTGTCTCATGATATCCTCTCATTCTTAAATCCATGAGCCTATATCTTGCTCCATGCATACACAGAGACTGAGAAAATGACAGGTGCACTGAAATGTACTATAGACGGAATTCTTGATGTCAGAATTCTATTTTGGAAGGTTGCATTGTGTTGAACTTTCTGAGGAAAAAACGATATATTTCTTTGCCACTGCGGGAAAAAAGTAGTAAAAAATGAAACATTTTCATTTGCTGCAAGGAATGCCATGTATATTTTCATTAGGGAAGCAAAAAATAAAAACACCCACAGCACCTGGTATTCCCAGGCAGTCTCCCAACCCAGTACTAATCAAGCCTCACCCTGCTTAGCTTCCGAGATCTGACGGGATCGGGCGCTTTCAAGGTAGTATGGCCGTAGGTGGAGATTGCTGTCTCATGATATCCTCTCATTCTTAAATCCATGAGCCTATATCTTGCTCCATGCATACACAGAGACTGAGAAAATGACAGGTGCACTCAAATGTACTATAGACGGAATTCTTGATGTCAGAATTCTATTTTGGAAGGTTGCATTGTGTTGAACTTTCAGAGGAAAAAACGATATATTTCTTTGCCACTGCGGGAAAAAAGTAGCAAGAAATGAAACATTTTCATTTGCTGCGAGGAATGCCATGTATATTTTCATTAGGGAAGCAAAAAATAAAAACACCCACAGCACCTGGTATTCCCAGGCAGTCTCCCAACCCAGTACTAATCAAGCCTCACCCTGCTTAGCTTCCGAGATCTGACGGGATCGGGCGCTTTCAAGGTAGTATGGCCGTAGGTGGAGATTGCTGTCTCATGATATCCTCTCATTCTTAAATCCATGAGCCTATATCTTGCTCCATGCATACACAGAGACTGAGAAAATGACAGGTGCACTCAAATGTACTATAGACGGAATTCTTGATGTCAGAATTCTATTTTGGAAGGTTGCATTGTGTTGAACTTTCTGAGGAAAAAACGATATATTTCTTTGCCACTGCGGGAAAAAAGTAGTAAAAAATGAAACATTTTCATTTGCTGCAAGGAATGCCATGTATATTTTCATTAGGGAAGCAAAAAATAAAAACACCCACAGCACCTGGTATTCCCAGGCAGTCTCCCAACCCAGTACTAATCAAGCCTCACCCTGCTTAGCTTCCGAGATCTGACGGGATCGGGCGCTTTCAAGGTAGTATGGCCGTAGGTGGAGATTGCTGTCTCATGATATCCTCTCATTCTTAAATCCATGAGCCTATATCTTGCTCCATGCATACACAGAGACTGAGAAAATGACAGGTGCACTCAAATGTACTATAGACGGAATTCTTGATGTCAGAATTCTATTTTGGAAGGTTGCATTGTGTTGAACTTTCAGAGGAAAAAACGATATATTTCTTTGCCACTGCGGGAAAAAAGTAGCAAGAAATGAAACATTTTCATTTGCTGCGAGGAATGCCATGTATATTTTCATTAGGGAAGCAAAAAATAAAAACACCCACAGCACCTGGTATTCCCAGGCAGTCTCCCAACCCAGTACTAATCAAGCCTCACCCTGCTTAGCTTCCGAGATCTGACGGGATCGGGCGCTTTCAAGGTAGTATGGCCGTAGGTGGAGATTGCTGTCTCATGATATCCTCTCATTCTTAAATCCATGAGCCTATATCTTGCTCCATGCATACACAGAGACTGAGAAAATGACAGGTGCACTCAAATGTACTATAGACGGAATTCTTGATGTCAGAATTCTATTTTGGAAGGTTGCATTGTGTTGAACTTTCAGAGGAAAAAACGATAGATTTCTTTGCCACTGCGGGAAAAAAGTAGTAAAAAATGAAACATTTTCATTTGCTGCAAGGAATGCCATGTATATTTTCATTAGGGAAGCAAAAAATAAAAACACCCACAGCACCTGGTATTCCCAGGCAGTCTCCCAACCCAGTACTAATCAAGCCTCACCCTGCTTAGCTTCCGAGATCTGACGGGATCGGGCGCTTTCAAGGTAGTATGGCCGTAGGTGGAGATTGCTGTCTCATGATATCCTCTCATTCTTAAATCCATGAGCCTATATCTTGCTCCATGCATACACAGAGACTGAGAAAATGACAGGTGCACTCAAATGTACTATAGACGGAATTCTTGATGTCAGAATTCTATTTTGGAAGGTTGCATTGTGTTGAACTTTCTGAGGAAAAAACGATATATTTCTTTGCCACTGCGGGAAAAAAGTAGTAAAAAATGAAACATTTTCATTTGCTGCAAGGAATGCCATGTATATTTTCATTAGGGAAGCAAAAAATAAAAACACCCACAGCACCTGGTATTCCCAGGCAGTCTCCCAACCCAGTACTAATCAAGCCTCACCCTGCTTAGCTTCCGAGATCTGACGGGATCGGGCGCTTTCAAGGTAGTATGGCCGTAGGTGGAGATTGCTGTCTCATGATATCCTCTCATTCTTAAATCCATGAGCCTATATCTTGCTCCATGCATACACAGAGACTGAGAAAATGACAGGTGCACTCAAATGTACTATAGACGGAATTCTTGATGTCAGAATTCTATTTTGGAAGGTTGCATTGTGTTGAACTTTCAGAGGAAAAAACGATATATTTCTTTGCCACTGCGGGAAAAAAGTAGCAAGAAATGAAACATTTTCATTTGCTGCGAGGAATGCCATGTATATTTTCATTAGGGAAGCAAAAAATAAAAACACCCACAGCACCTGGTATTCCCAGGCAGTCTCCCAACCCAGTACTAATCAAGCCTCACCCTGCTTAGCTTCCGAGATCTGACGGGATCGGGCGCTTTCAAGGTAGTATGGCCGTAGGTGGAGATTGCTGTCTCATGATATCCTCTCATTCTTAAATCCATGAGCCTATATCTTGCTCCATGCATACACAGAGACTGAGAAAATGACAGGTGCACTCAAATGTACTATAGACGGAATTCTTGATGTCAGAATTCTATTTTGGAAGGTTGCATTGTGTTGAACTTTCAGAGGAAAAAACGATAGATTTCTTTGCCACTGCGGGAAAAAAGTAGCAAGAAATGAAACATTTTCATTTGCTGCGAGGAATGCCATGTATATTTTCATTAGGGAAGCGAAAAATAAAAACCCCTACAGCACCTGGTATTCCCAGGCAGTCTCCCAACCCAGTACTAATCAAGCCTCACCCTGCTTAGCTTCCGAGATCTGACGGGATCGGGCGCTGTCAAGGTAGTATGGCCGTAGGTGGAGGTTGCTGTCTCATGATATCCTCTCATTCTTAAATCCATGAGCCTATATCTTGCTCCATGCATACACAGAGACTGAGAAAATGACAGGTGCACTCAAATGTACTATAGACGGAATTCTTGATGTCAGAATTCTATTTTGGAAGGTTGCATTGTGTTGAACTTTCTGAGGAAAAAACGATATATTTCTTTGCCACTGCGGGAAAAAAGTAGTAAAAAATGAAACATTTTCATTTGCTGCAAGGAATGCCATGTATATTTTCATTAGGGAAGCAAAAAATAAAAACACCCACAGCACCTGGTATTCCCAGGCAGTCTCCCAACCCAGTACTAATCAAGCCTCACCCTGCTTAGCTTCCGAGATCTGACGGGATCGGGCGCTTTCAAGGTAGTATGGCCGTAGGTGGAGATTGCTGTCTCATGATATCCTCTCATTCTTAAATCCATGAGCCTATATCTTGCTCCATGCATACACAGAGACTGAGAAAATGACAGGTGCACTCAAATGTACTATAGACGGAATTCTTGATGTCAGAATTCTATTTTGGAAGGTTGCATTGTGTTGAACTTTCAGAGGAAAAAACGATATATTTCTTTGCCACTGCGGGAAAAAAGTAGCAAGAAATGAAACATTTTCATTTGCTGCGAGGAATGCCATGTATATTTTCATTAGGGAAGCGAAAAATAAAAACCCCTACAGCACCTGGTATTCCCAGGCAGTCTCCCAACCCAGTACTAATCAAGCCTCACCCTGCTTAGCTTCCGAGATCTGACGGGATCGGGCGCTGTCAAGGTAGTATGGCCGTAGGTGGAGATTGCTGTCTCATGATATCCTCTCATTCTTAAATCCATGAGCCTATATCTTGCTCCATGCATACACAGAGACTGAGAAAATGACAGGTGCACTCAAATGTACTATAGACGGAATTCTTGATGTCAGAATTCTATTTTGGAAGGTTGCATTGTGTTGAACTTTCAGAGGAAAAAACGATAGATTTCTTTGCCACTGCGGGAAAAAAGTAGCAAGAAATGAAACATTTTCATTTGCTGCGAGGAATGCCATGTATATTTTCATTAGGGAAGCGAAAAATAAAAACCCCTACAGCACCTGGTATTCCCAGGCAGTCTCCCAACCCAGTACTAATCAAGCCTCACCCTGCTTAGCTTCCGAGATCTGACGGGATCGGGCGCTTTCAAGGTAGTATGGCCGTAGGTGGAGATTGCTGTCTCATGATATCCTCTCATTCTTAAATCCATGAGCCTATATCTTGCTCCATGCATACACAGAGACTGAGAAAATGACAGGTGCACTCAAATGTACTATAGACGGAATTCTTGATGTCAGAATTCTATTTTGGAAGGTTGCATTGTGTTGAACTTTCTGAGGAAAAAACGATATATTTCTTTGCCACTGCGGGAAAAAAGTAGTAAAAAATGAAACATTTTCATTTGCTGCAAGGAATGCCATGTATATTTTCATTAGGGAAGCAAAAAATAAAAACACCCACAGCACCTGGTATTCCCAGGCAGTCTCCCAACCCAGTACTAATCAAGCCTCACCCTGCTTAGCTTCCGAGATCTGACGGGATCGGGCGCTTTCAAGGTAGTATGGCCGTAGGTGGAGATTGCTGTCTCATGATATCCTCTCATTCTTAAATCCATGAGCCTATATCTTGCTCCATGCATACACAGAGACTGAGAAAATGACAGGTGCACTCAAATGTACTATAGACGGAATTCTTGATGTCAGAATTCTATTTTGGAAGGTTGCATTGTGTTGAACTTTCAGAGGAAAAAACGATATATTTCTTTGCCACTGCGGGAAAAAAGTAGCAAGAAATGAAACATTTTCATTTGCTGCGAGGAATGCCATGTATATTTTCATTAGGGAAGCAAAAAATAAAAACACCCACAGCACCTGGTATTCCCAGGCAGTCTCCCAACCCAGTACTAATCAAGCCTCAAACTGCTTAGCTTCCGAGATCTGACGGGATCGGGCGCTTTCAAGGTAGTATGGCCGTAGGTGGAGATTGCTGTCTCATGATATCCTCTCATTCTTAAATCCATGAGCCTATATCTTGCTCCATGCATACACAGAGACTGAGAAAATGACAGGTGCACTCAAATGTACTATAGACGGAATTCTTGATGTCAGAATTCTATTTTGGAAGGTTGCATTGTGTTGAACTTTCTGAGGAAAAAACGATATATTTCTTTGCCACTGCGGGAAAAAAGTAGCAAGAAATGAAACATTTTCATTTGCTGCGAGGAATGCCATGTATATTTTCATTAGGGAAGCAAAAAATAAAAACACCCACAGCACCTGGTATTCCCAGGCAGTCTCCCAACCCAGTACTAATCAAGCCTCACCCTGCTTAGCTTCCGAGATCTGACGGGATCGGGCGCTTTCAAGGTAGAATGGCCGTAGGTGGAGATTGCTGTCTCATGATATCCTCTCATTCTTAAATCCATGAGCCTATATCTTGCTCCATGCATACACAGAGACTGAGAAAATGACAGGTGCACTCAAATGTACTATAGACGGAATTCTTGATGTCAGAATTCTATTTTGGAAGGTTGCATTGTGTTGAACTTTCTGAGGAAAAAACGATATATTTCTTTGCCACTGCGGGAAAAAAGTAGTAAAAAATGAAACATTTTCATTTGCTGCAAGGAATGCCATGTATATTTTCATTAGGGAAGCAAAAAATAAAAACACCCACAGCACCTGGTATTCCCAGGCAGTCTCCCAACCCAGTACTAATCAAGCCTCACCCTGCTTAGCTTCCGAGATCTGACGGGATCGGGCGCTTTCAAGGTAGTATGGCCGTAGGTGGAGATTGCTGTCTCATGATATCCTCTCATTCTTAAATCCATGAGCCTATATCTTGCTCCATGCATACACAGAGACTGAGAAAATGACAGGTGCACTCAAATGTACTATAGACGGAATTCTTGATGTCAGAATTCTATTTTGGAAGGTTGCATTGTGTTGAACTTTCAGAGGAAAAAACGATATATTTCTTTGCCACTGCGGGAAAAAAGTAGCAAGAAATGAAACATTTTCATTTGCTGCGAGGAATGCCATGTATATTTTCATTAGGGAAGCAAAAAATAAAAACACCCACAGCACCTGGTATTCCCAGGCAGTCTCCCAACCCAGTACTAATCAAGCCTCACCCTGCTTAGCTTCCGAGATCTGACGGGATCGGGCGCTTTCAAGGTAGTATGGCCGTAGGTGGAGATTGCTGTCTCATGATATCCTCTCATTCTTAAATCCATGAGCCTATATCTTGCTCCATGCATACACAGAGACTGAGAAAATGACAGGTGCACTCAAATGTACTATAGACGGAATTCTTGATGTCAGAATTCTATTTTGGAAGGTTGCATTGTGTTGAACTTTCAGAGGAAAAAACGATAGATTTCTTTGCCACTGCGGGAAAAAAGTAGTAAAAAATGAAACATTTTCATTTGCTGCAAGGAATGCCATGTATATTTTCATTAGGGAAGCAAAAAATAAAAACACCCACAGCACCTGGTATTCCCAGGCAGTCTCCCAACCCAGTACTAATCAAGCCTCACCCTGCTTAGCTTCCGAGATCTGACGGGATCGGGCGCTTTCAAGGTAGTATGGCCGTAGGTGGAGATTGCTGTCTCATGATATCCTCTCATTCTTAAATCCATGAGCCTATATCTTGCTCCATGCATACACAGAGACTGAGAAAATGACAGGTGCACTCAAATGTACTATAGACGGAATTCTTGATGTCAGAATTCTATTTTGGAAGGTTGCATTGTGTTGAACTTTCTGAGGAAAAAACGATATATTTCTTTGCCACTGCGGGAAAAAAGTAGTAAAAAATGAAACATTTTCATTTGCTGCAAGGAATGCCATGTATATTTTCATTAGGGAAGCAAAAAATAAAAACACCCACAGCACCTGGTATTCCCAGGCAGTCTCCCAACCCAGTACTAATCAAGCCTCACCCTGCTTAGCTTCCGAGATCTGACGGGATCGGGCGCTTTCAAGGTAGTATGGCCGTAGGTGGAGATTGCTGTCTCATGATATCCTCTCATTCTTAAATCCATGAGCCTATATCTTGCTCCATGCATACACAGAGACTGAGAAAATGACAGGTGCACTCAAATGTACTATAGACGGAATTCTTGATGTCAGAATTCTATTTTGGAAGGTTGCATTGTGTTGAACTTTCTGAGGAAAAAACGATATATTTCTTTGCCACTGCGGGAAAAAAGTAGCAAGAAATGAAACATTTTCATTTGCTGCGAGGAATGCCATGTATATTTTCATTAGGGAAGCAAAAAATAAAAACACCCACAGCACCTGGTATTCCCAGGCAGTCTCCCAACCCAGTACTAATCAAGCCTCACCCTGCTTAGCTTCCGAGATCTGACGGGATCGGGCGCTTTCAAGGTAGTATGGCCGTAGGTGGAGATTGCTGTCTCATGATATCCTCTCATTCTTAAATCCATGAGCCTATATCTTGCTCCATGCATACACAGAGACTGAGAAAATGACAGGTGCACTCAAATGTACTATAGACGGAATTCTTGATGTCAGAATTCTATTTTGGAAGGTTGCATTGTGTTGAACTTTCTGAGGAAAAAACGATATATTTCTTTGCCACTGCGGGAAAAAAGTAGCAAGAAATGAAACATTTTCATTTGCTGCGAGGAATGCCATGTATATTTTCATTAGGGAAGCAAAAAATAAAAACACCCACAGCACCTGGTATTCCCAGGCAGTCTCCCAACCCAGTACTAATCAAGCCTCACCCTGCTTAGCTTCCGAGATCTGACGGGATCGGGCGCTTTCAAGGTAGAATGGCCGTAGGTGGAGATTGCTGTCTCATGATATCCTCTCATTCTTAAATCCATGAGCCTATATCTTGCTCCATGCATACACAGAGACTGAGAAAATGACAGGTGCACTCAAATGTACTATAGACGGAATTCTTGATGTCAGAATTCTATTTTGGAAGGTTGCATTGTGTTGAACTTTCTGAGGAAAAAACGATATATTTCTTTGCCACTGCGGGAAAAAAGTAGTAAAAAATGAAACATTTTCATTTGCTGCAAGGAATGCCATGTATATTTTCATTAGGGAAGCAAAAAATAAAAACACCCACAGCACCTGGTATTCCCAGGCAGTCTCCCAACCCAGTACTAATCAAGCCTCACCCTGCTTAGCTTCCGAGATCTGACGGGATCGGGCGCTGTCAAGGTAGTATGGCCGTAGGTGGAGATTGCTGTCTCATGATATCCTCTCATTCTTAAATCCATGAGCCTATATCTTGCTCCATGCATACACAGAGACTGAGAAAATGACAGGTGCACTCAAATGTACTATAGACGGAATTCTTGATGTCAGAATTCTATTTTGGAAGGTTGCATTGTGTTGAACTTTCAGAGGAAAAAACGATATATTTCTTTGCCACTGCGGGAAAAAAGTAGCAAGAAATGAAACATTTTCATTTGCTGCGAGGAATGCCATGTATATTTTCATTAGGGAAGCAAAAAATAAAAACACCCACAGCACCTGGTATTCCCAGGCAGTCTCCCAACCCAGTACTAATCAAGCCTCACCCTGCTTAGCTTCCGAGATCTGACGGGATCGGGCGCTTTCAAGGTAGTATGGCCGTAGGTGGAGATTGCTGTCTCATGATATCCTCTCATTCTTAAATCCATGAGCCTATATCTTGCTCCATGCATACACAGAGACTGAGAAAATGACAGGTGCACTCAAATGTACTATAGACGGAATTCTTGATGTCAGAATTCTATTTTGGAAGGTTGCATTGTGTTGAACTTTCAGAGGAAAAAACGATAGATTTCTTTGCCACTGCGGGAAAAAAGTAGTAAAAAATGAAACATTTTCATTTGCTGCAAGGAATGCCATGTATATTTTCATTAGGGAAGCAAAAAATAAAAACACCCACAGCACCTGGTATTCCCAGGCAGTCTCCCAACCCAGTACTAATCAAGCCTCACCCTGCTTAGCTTCCGAGATCTGACGGGATCGGGCGCTTTCAAGGTAGTATGGCCGTAGGTGGAGATTGCTGTCTCATGATATCCTCTCATTCTTAAATCCATGAGCCTATATCTTGCTCCATGCATACACAGAGACTGAGAAAATGACAGGTGCACTCAAATGTACTATAGACGGAATTCTTGATGTCAGAATTCTATTTTGGAAGGTTGCATTGTGTTGAACTTTCTGAGGAAAAAACGATATATTTCTTTGCCACTGCGGGAAAAAAGTAGTAAAAAATGAAACATTTTCATTTGCTGCAAGGAATGCCATGTATATTTTCATTAGGGAAGCAAAAAATAAAAACACCCACAGCACCTGGTATTCCCAGGCAGTCTCCCAACCCAGTACTAATCAAGCCTCACCCTGCTTAGCTTCCGAGATCTGACGGGATCGGGCGCTTTCAAGGTAGTATGGCCGTAGGTGGAGATTGCTGTCTCATGATATCCTCTCATTCTTAAATCCATGAGCCTATATCTTGCTCCATGCATACACAGAGACTGAGAAAATGACAGGTGCACTCAAATGTACTATAGACGGAATTCTTGATGTCAGAATTCTATTTTGGAAGGTTGCATTGTGTTGAACTTTCTGAGGAAAAAAACGATATATTTCTTTGCCACTGCGGGAAAAAAGTAGTAAAAAATGAAACATTTTCATTTGCTGCAAGGAATGCCATGTATATTTTCATTAGGGAAGCAAAAAATAAAAACACCCACAGCACCTGGTATTCCCAGGCAGTCTCCCAACCCAGTACTAATCAAGCCTCACCCTGCTTAGCTTCCGAGATCTGACGGGATCGGGCGCTTTCAAGGTAGTATGGCCGTAGGTGGAGATTGCTGTCTCATGATATCCTCTCATTCTTAAATCCATGAGCCTATATCTTGCTCCATGCATACACAGAGACTGAGAAAATGACAGGTGCACTCAAATGTACTATAGACGGAATTCTTGATGTCAGAATTCTATTTTGGAAGGTTGCATTGTGTTGAACTTTCAGAGGAAAAAACGATATATTTCTTTGCCACTGCGGGAAAAAAGTAGCAAGAAATGAAACATTTTCATTTGCTGCGAGGAATGCCATGTATATTTTCATTAGGGAAGCAAAAAATAAAAACACCCACAGCACCTGGTATTCCCAGGCAGTCTCCCAACCCAGTACTAATCAAGCCTCACCCTGCTTAGCTTCCGAGATCTGACGGGATCGGGCGCTTTCAAGGTAGAATGGCCGTAGGTGGAGATTGCTGTCTCATGATATCCTCTCATTCTTAAATCCATGAGCCTATATCTTGCTCCATGCATACACAGAGACTGAGAAAATGACAGGTGCACTCAAATGTACTATAGACGGAATTCTTGATGTCAGAATTCTATTTTGGAAGGTTGCATTGTGTTGAACTTTCTGAGGAAAAAACGATATATTTCTTTGCCACTGCGGGAAAAAAGTAGTAAAAAATGAAACATTTTCATTTGCTGCAAGGAATGCCATGTATATTTTCATTAGGGAAGCAAAAAATAAAAACACCCACAGCACCTGGTATTCCCAGGCAGTCTCCCAACCCAGTACTAATCAAGCCTCACCCTGCTTAGCTTCCGAGATCTGACGGGATCGGGCGCTGTCAAGGTAGTATGGCCGTAGGTGGAGATTGCTGTCTCATGATATCCTCTCATTCTTAAATCCATGAGCCTATATCTTGCTCCATGCATACACAGAGACTGAGAAAATGACAGGTGCACTCAAATGTACTATAGACGGAATTCTTGATGTCAGAATTCTATTTTGGAAGGTTGCATTGTGTTGAACTTTCAGAGGAAAAAACGATATATTTCTTTGCCACTGCGGGAAAAAAGTAGCAAGAAATGAAACATTTTCATTTGCTGCGAGGAATGCCATGTATATTTTCATTAGGGAAGCAAAAAATAAAAACACCCACAGCACCTGGTATTCCCAGGCAGTCTCCCAACCCAGTACTAATCAAGCCTCACCCTGCTTAGCTTCCGAGATCTGACGGGATCGGGCGCTTTCAAGGTAGTATGGCCGTAGGTGGAGATTGCTGTCTCATGATATCCTCTCATTCTTAAATCCATGAGCCTATATCTTGCTCCATGCATACACAGAGACTGAGAAAATGACAGGTGCACTCAAATGTACTATAGACGGAATTCTTGATGTCAGAATTCTATTTTGGAAGGTTGCATTGTGTTGAACTTTCAGAGGAAAAAACGATAGATTTCTTTGCCACTGCGGGAAAAAAGTAGTAAAAAATGAAACATTTTCATTTGCTGCAAGGAATGCCATGTATATTTTCATTAGGGAAGCAAAAAATAAAAACACCCACAGCACCTGGTATTCCCAGGCAGTCTCCCAACCCAGTACTAATCAAGCCTCACCCTGCTTAGCTTCCGAGATCTGACGGGATCGGGCGCTTTCAAGGTAGTATGGCCGTAGGTGGAGATTGCTGTCTCATGATATCCTCTCATTCTTAAATCCATGAGCCTATATCTTGCTCCATGCATACACAGAGACTGAGAAAATGACAGGTGCACTCAAATGTACTATAGACGGAATTCTTGATGTCAGAATTCTATTTTGGAAGGTTGCATTGTGTTGAACTTTCTGAGGAAAAAACGATATATTTCTTTGCCACTGCGGGAAAAAAGTAGTAAAAAATGAAACATTTTCATTTGCTGCAAGGAATGCCATGTATATTTTCATTAGGGAAGCAAAAAATAAAAACACCCACAGCACCTGGTATTCCCAGGCAGTCTCCCAACCCAGTACTAATCAAGCCTCACCCTGCTTAGCTTCCGAGATCTGACGGGATCGGGCGCTTTCAAGGTAGTATGGCCGTAGGTGGAGATTGCTGTCTCATGATATCCTCTCATTCTTAAATCCATGAGCCTATATCTTGCTCCATGCATACACAGAGACTGAGAAAATGACAGGTGCACTCAAATGTACTATAGACGGAATTCTTGATGTCAGAATTCTATTTTGGAAGGTTGCATTGTGTTGAACTTTCTGAGGAAAAAAACGATATATTTCTTTGCCACTGCGGGAAAAAAGTAGTAAAAAATGAAACATTTTCATTTGCTGCAAGGAATGCCATGTATATTTTCATTAGGGAAGCAAAAAATAAAAACACCCACAGCACCTGGTATTCCCAGGCAGTCTCCCAACCCAGTACTAATCAAGCCTCACCCTGCTTAGCTTCCGAGATCTGACGGGATCGGGCGCTTTCAAGGTAGTATGGCCGTAGGTGGAGATTGCTGTCTCATGATATCCTCTCATTCTTAAATCCATGAGCCTATATCTTGCTCCATGCATACACAGAGACTGAGAAAATGACAGGTGCACTCAAATGTACTATAGACGGAATTCTTGATGTCAGAATTCTATTTTGGAAGGTTGCATTGTGTTGAACTTTCAGAGGAAAAAACGATATATTTCTTTGCCACTGCGGGAAAAAAGTAGTAAAAAATTTCAGAGGTGCCTATATTCAACCTCCTCCTGTTTGGATTTGAACTCACTATCTCTTCCAAGAATCAGCTTGAACACTGCACACCCCAACTCTGTGAGCCACAAGCTCACCATATAACATGCTGAGTGTTCTGAGGCCTGTATGATATATTTCTAAATGACATGGGAGGCATAAGTGTATTATTGTGACCGTTAAAAAAATACATTCTTGAAGAATTACCTTAAATGGAGAAATTAAATCAGAGACTGAGAAAATGACAGGTGCACTCAAATATACTATAGACGGAATTCTTGATGTCAGAATTCTATTTTGGAAGGTTGCATTGTGTTGAACTTTCAGAGGAAAAAACAATATATTTCTTTGCCACTCCGGGAAAAAAGTAGCAAGAAATGAAACATTTTCATTTGCTGCGAGGAATGCCATGTATATTTTCATTAGGGAAGCGAAAAATAAAAACCCCTACAGCACCTGGTATTCCCAGGCAGTCTCCCAACCCAGTACTAATCAAGCCTCACCCTGCTTAGCTTCCGAGATCTGACGGGATCGGGCGCTTTCAAGGTAGTATGGCCGTAGGTGGAGATTGCTGTCTCATGATATCCTCTCATTCTTAAATCCATGAGCCTATATCTTGCTCCATGCATACACAGAGACTGAGAAAATGACAGGTGCACTCAAATGTACTATAGACGGAATTCTTGATGTCAGAATTCTATTTTGGAAGGTTGCATTGTGTTGAACTTTCAGAGGAAAAAACGATATATTTCTTTGCCACTGCGGGAAAAAAGTAGCAAGAAATGAAACATTTTCATTTGCTGCGAGGAATGCCATGTATATTTTCATTAGGGAAGCGAAAAATAAAAACCCCTACAGCACCTGGTATTCCCAGGCAGTCTCCCAACCCAGTACTAATCAAGCCTCACCCTGCTTAGCTTCCGAGATCTGACGGGATCGGGCGCTGACAAGGTAGTATGGCCGTAGGTGGAGATTGCTGTCTCATGATATCCTCTCATTCTTAAATCCATGAGCCTATATCTTGCTCCATGCATACACAGAGACTGAGAAAATGACAGGTGCACTCAAATGTACTATAGACGGAATTCTTGATGTCAGAATTCTATTTTGGAAGGTTGCATTGTGTTGAACTTTCAGAGGAAAAAACGATAGATTTCTTTGCCACTGCGGGAAAAAAGTAGCAAGAAATGAAACATTTTCATTTGCTGCGAGGAATGCCATGTATATTTTCATTAGGGAAGCGAAAAATAAAAACCCCTACAGCACCTGGTATTCCCAGGCAGTCTCCCAACCCAGTACTAATCAAGCCTCACCCTGCTTAGCTTCCGAGATCTGACGGGATCGGGCGCTTTCAAGGTAGTATGGCCGTAGGTGGAGATTGCTGTCTCATGATATCCTCTCATTCTTAAATCCATGAGCCTATATCTTGCTCCATGCATACACAGAGACTGAGAAAATGACAGGTGCACTCAAATGTACTATAGACGGAATTCTTGATGTCAGAATTCTATTTTGGAAGGTTGCATTGTGTTGAACTTTCTGAGGAAAAAACGATATATTTCTTTGCCACTGCGGGAAAAAAGTAGTAAAAAATGAAACATTTTCATTTGCTGCAAGGAATGCCATGTATATTTTCATTAGGGAAGCAAAAAATAAAAACACCCACAGCACCTGGTATTCCCAGGCAGTCTCCCAACCCAGTACTAATCAAGCCTCACCCTGCTTAGCTTCCGAGATCTGACGGGATCGGGCGCTTTCAAGGTAGTATGGCCGTAGGTGGAGATTGCTGTCTCATGATATCCTCTCATTCTTAAATCCATGAGCCTATATCTTGCTCCATGCATACACAGAGACTGAGAAAATGACAGGTGCACTCAAATGTACTATAGACGGAATTCTTGATGTCAGAATTCTATTTTGGAAGGTTGCATTGTGTTGAACTTTCAGAGGAAAAAACGATATATTTCTTTGCCACTGCGGGAAAAAAGTAGCAAGAAATGAAACATTTTCATTTGCTGCGAGGAATGCCATGTATATTTTCATTAGGGAAGCGAAAAATAAAAACCCCTACAGCACCTGGTATTCCCAGGCAGTCTCCCAACCCAGTACTAATCAAGCCTCACCCTGCTTAGCTTCCGAGATCTGACGGGATCGGGCGCTGTCAAGGTAGTATGGCCGTAGGTGGAGATTGCTGTCTCATGATATCCTCTCATTCTTAAATCCATGAGCCTATATCTTGCTCCATGCATACACAGAGACTGAGAAAATGACAGGTGCACTCAAATGTACTATAGACGGAATTCTTGATGTCAGAATTCTATTTTGGAAGGTTGCATTGTGTTGAACTTTCAGAGGAAAAAACGATAGATTTCTTTGCCACTGCGGGAAAAAAGTAGCAAGAAATGAAACATTTTCATTTGCTGCGAGGAATGCCATGTATATTTTCATTAGGGAAGCGAAAAATAAAAACCCCTACAGCACCTGGTATTCCCAGGCAGTCTCCCAACCCAGTACTAATCAAGCCTCACCCTGCTTAGCTTCCGAGATCTGACGGGATCGGGCGCTTTCAAGGTAGTATGGCCGTAGGTGGAGATTGCTGTCTCATGATATCCTCTCATTCTTAAATCCATGAGCCTATATCTTGCTCCATGCATACACAGAGACTGAGAAAATGACAGGTGCACTCAAATGTACTATAGACGGAATTCTTGATGTCAGAATTCTATTTTGGAAGGTTGCATTGTGTTGAACTTTCTGAGGAAAAAACGATATATTTCTTTGCCACTGCGGGAAAAAGTAGCAAGAAATGAAACATTTTCTTTTGCTGCGAGGAATGCCATGTATATTTTCATTAGGGAAGCGAAAAATAAAAACACCTACAGCACCTGGTATTCCCAGGCAGTCTCCCAACCTGGTACTAATCAAGCCTCACCTTGCTTAGCTTCCGAGATCTGACGGGATCGGGCACTTTCAAGGTAGTATGGCCGTAGGTGGAGATTGCTGTCTCATGATATCCTCTCATTCTTAAATTCATGAGCCTATATCTTGCTCCATGCATACACAGAGACTGAGAAAATGACAGGTGCACTCAAATGTACTATAGACGGAATTCTTGATGTCAGAATTCTATTTTGGAAGGTTGCATTGTGTTAAACTTTCTGAGGAAAAAACGATATATTTCTTTGCCACTGCGGGAAAAAGTAGCAAGAAATGAAACATTTTCTTTTGCTGCGAGGAATGCCATGTATATTTTCATTAGGGAAGCGAAAAATAAAAACACCAAAAGCACCTGGTATTCCCAGGCAGTCTCCCAACCCTGTACTAATCAAACCTCACCCTGCTTAGCTTCCGAGATCTGACGGGATCGGGCACTTTCAAGGTAGCATGGCCGTAGGTGGAGATTGCTGTCTCATGATATCCTCTCATTCTTAAATTCATGAGCCTATATCTTGCTCCATGCATACACAGAGACTGAGAAAATGACAGGTGCACTCAAATGTACTATAGACGGAATTCTTGATGTCAGAATTCTATTTTGGAAGGTTGCATTGTGTTAAACTTTCTGAGGAAAAAACGATATATTTCTTTGCCACTGCGGGAAAAAGTAGCAAGAAATGAAACATTTTCTTTTGCTGCGAGGAATGCCATGTATATTTTCATTAGGGAAGCGAAAAATAAAAACACCTACAGCACTTGGTATTCCCAGGCAGTCTCCCAACCCGGTACTAATCAAGCCTCACCCTGCTTAGCTTCCGAGATCTGACGGGATCGGGCACTTTCAAGGTAGTATGGCCGTAGGTGGAGATTGCTGTCTCATGATATCCTCTCATTCTTAAATCCATGAGCCTATATCTTGCTCCATGCATACACAGAGACTGAGAAAATGACAGGTGCACTCAAATGTACTATAGACGGAATTCTTGATGTCAGAATTCTATTTTGGAAGGTTGCATTGTGTTGAACTTTCTGAGGAAAAAAACGATATATTTCTTTGCCACTGCGGGAAAAAAGTAGTAAAAAATGAAACATTTTCATTTGCTGCAAGGAATGCCATGTATATTTTCATTAGGGAAGCAAAAAATAAAAACACCCACAGCACCTGGTATTCCCAGGCAGTCTCCCAACCCAGTACTAATCAAGCCTCACCCTGCTTAGCTTCCGAGATCTGACGGGATCGGGCGCTTTCAAGGTAGTATGGCCGTAGGTGGAGATTGCTGTCTCATGATATCCTCTCATTCTTAAATCCATGAGCCTATATCTTGCTCCATGCATACACAGAGACTGAGAAAATGACAGGTGCACTCAAATGTACTATAGACGGAATTCTTGATGTCAGAATTCTATTTTGGAAGGTTGCATTGTGTTGAACTTTCTGAGGAAAAAACGATATATTTCTTTGCCACTGCGGGAAAAAAGTAGCAAGAAATGAAACATTTTCATTTGCTGCGAGGAATGCCATGTATATTTTCATTAGGGAAGCAAAAAATAAAAACACCCACAGCACCTGGTATTCCCAGGCAGTCTCCCAACCCAGTACTAATCAAGCCTCACCCTGCTTAGCTTCCGAGATCTGACGGGATCGGGCGCTTTCAAGGTAGAATGGCCGTAGGTGGAGATTGCTGTCTCATGATATCCTCTCATTCTTAAATCCATGAGCCTATATCTTGCTCCATGCATACACAGAGACTGAGAAAATGACAGGTGCACTCAAATGTACTATAGACGGAATTCTTGATGTCAGAATTCTATTTTGGAAGGTTGCATTGTGTTGAACTTTCTGAGGAAAAAACGATATATTTCTTTGCCACTGCGGGAAAAAAGTAGTAAAAAATGAAACATTTTCATTTGCTGCAAGGAATGCCATGTATATTTTCATTAGGGAAGCAAAAAATAAAAACACCCACAGCACCTGGTATTCCCAGGCAGTCTCCCAACCCAGTACTAATCAAGCCTCACCCTGCTTAGCTTCCGAGATCTGACGGGATCGGGCGCTGTCAAGGTAGTATGGCCGTAGGTGGAGATTGCTGTCTCATGATATCCTCTCATTCTTAAATCCATGAGCCTATATCTTGCTCCATGCATACACAGAGACTGAGAAAATGACAGGTGCACTCAAATGTACTATAGACGGAATTCTTGATGTCAGAATTCTATTTTGGAAGGTTGCATTGTGTTGAACTTTCAGAGGAAAAAACGATATATTTCTTTGCCACTGCGGGAAAAAAGTAGCAAGAAATGAAACATTTTCATTTGCTGCGAGGAATGCCATGTATATTTTCATTAGGGAAGCAAAAAATAAAAACACCCACAGCACCTGGTATTCCCAGGCAGTCTCCCAACCCAGTACTAATCAAGCCTCACCCTGCTTAGCTTCCGAGATCTGACGGGATCGGGCGCTTTCAAGGTAGTATGGCCGTAGGTGGAGATTGCTGTCTCATGATATCCTCTCATTCTTAAATCCATGAGCCTATATCTTGCTCCATGCATACACAGAGACTGAGAAAATGACAGGTGCACTCAAATGTACTATAGACGGAATTCTTGATGTCAGAATTCTATTTTGGAAGGTTGCATTGTGTTGAACTTTCAGAGGAAAAAACGATAGATTTCTTTGCCACTGCGGGAAAAAAGTAGTAAAAAATGAAACATTTTCATTTGCTGCAAGGAATGCCATGTATATTTTCATTAGGGAAGCAAAAAATAAAAACACCCACAGCACCTGGTATTCCCAGGCAGTCTCCCAACCCAGTACTAATCAAGCCTCACCCTGCTTAGCTTCCGAGATCTGACGGGATCGGGCGCTTTCAAGGTAGTATGGCCGTAGGTGGAGATTGCTGTCTCATGATATCCTCTCATTCTTAAATCCATGAGCCTATATCTTGCTCCATGCATACACAGAGACTGAGAAAATGACAGGTGCACTCAAATGTACTATAGACGGAATTCTTGATGTCAGAATTCTATTTTGGAAGGTTGCATTGTGTTGAACTTTCTGAGGAAAAAACGATATATTTCTTTGCCACTGCGGGAAAAAAGTAGTAAAAAATGAAACATTTTCATTTGCTGCAAGGAATGCCATGTATATTTTCATTAGGGAAGCAAAAAATAAAAACACCCACAGCACCTGGTATTCCCAGGCAGTCTCCCAACCCAGTACTAATCAAGCCTCACCCTGCTTAGCTTCCGAGATCTGACGGGATCGGGCGCTTTCAAGGTAGTATGGCCGTAGGTGGAGATTGCTGTCTCATGATATCCTCTCATTCTTAAATCCATGAGCCTATATCTTGCTCCATGCATACACAGAGACTGAGAAAATGACAGGTGCACTCAAATGTACTATAGACGGAATTCTTGATGTCAGAATTCTATTTTGGAAGGTTGCATTGTGTTGAACTTTCTGAGGAAAAAAACGATATATTTCTTTGCCACTGCGGGAAAAAAGTAGTAAAAAATGAAACATTTTCATTTGCTGCAAGGAATGCCATGTATATTTTCATTAGGGAAGCAAAAAATAAAAACACCCACAGCACCTGGTATTCCCAGGCAGTCTCCCAACCCAGTACTAATCAAGCCTCACCCTGCTTAGCTTCCGAGATCTGACGGGATCGGGCGCTTTCAAGGTAGTATGGCCGTAGGTGGAGATTGCTGTCTCATGATATCCTCTCATTCTTAAATCCATGAGCCTATATCTTGCTCCATGCATACACAGAGACTGAGAAAATGACAGGTGCACTCAAATGTACTATAGACGGAATTCTTGATGTCAGAATTCTATTTTGGAAGGTTGCATTGTGTTGAACTTTCAGAGGAAAAAACGATATATTTCTTTGCCACTGCGGGAAAAAAGTAGTAAAAAATTTCAGAGGTGCCTATATTCAACCTCCTCCTGTTTGGATTTGAACTCACTATCTCTTCCAAGTATCAGCTTGAACACTGCACACCCCAACTCTGTGAGCCACAAGCTCACCATATAACATGCTGAGTGTTCTGAGGCCTGTATGATATATTTCTAAATGACATGGGAGGCATAAGTGTATTATTGTGACCGTTAAAAAAATACATTCTTGAAGAATTACCTTAAATGGAGAAATTAAATCAGAGACTGAGAAAATGACAGGTGCACTCAAATATACTATAGACGGAATTCTTGATGTCAGAATTCTATTTTGGAAGGTTGCATTGTGTTGAACTTTCAGAGGAAAAAACAATATATTTCTTTGCCACTCCGGGAAAAAAGTAGCAAGAAATGAAACATTTTCATTTGCTGCGAGGAATGCCATGTATATTTTCATTAGGGAAGCGAAAAATAAAAACCCCTACAGCACCTGGTATTCCCAGGCAGTCTCCCAACCCAGTACTAATCAAGCCTCACCCTGCTTAGCTTCCGAGATCTGACGGGATCGGGCGCTTTCAAGGTAGTATGGCCGTAGGTGGAGATTGCTGTCTCATGATATCCTCTCATTCTTAAATCCATGAGCCTATATCTTGCTCCATGCATACACAGAGACTGAGAAAATGACAGGTGCACTCAAATGTACTATAGACGGAATTCTTGATGTCAGAATTCTATTTTGGAAGGTTGCATTGTGTTGAACTTTCAGAGGAAAAAACGATATATTTCTTTGCCACTGCGGGAAAAAAGTAGCAAGAAATGAAACATTTTCATTTGCTGCGAGGAATGCCATGTATATTTTCATTAGGGAAGCGAAAAATAAAAACCCCTACAGCACCTGGTATTCCCAGGCAGTCTCCCAACCCAGTACTAATCAAGCCTCACCCTGCTTAGCTTCCGAGATCTGACGGGATCGGGCGCTGACAAGGTAGTATGGCCGTAGGTGGAGATTGCTGTCTCATGATATCCTCTCATTCTTAAATCCATGAGCCTATATCTTGCTCCATGCATACACAGAGACTGAGAAAATGACAGGTGCACTCAAATGTACTATAGACGGAATTCTTGATGTCAGAATTCTATTTTGGAAGGTTGCATTGTGTTGAACTTTCAGAGGAAAAAACGATAGATTTCTTTGCCACTGCGGGAAAAAAGTAGCAAGAAATGAAACATTTTCATTTGCTGCGAGGAATGCCATGTATATTTTCATTAGGGAAGCGAAAAATAAAAACCCCTACAGCACCTGGTATTCCCAGGCAGTCTCCCAACCCAGTACTAATCAAGCCTCACCCTGCTTAGCTTCCGAGATCTGACGGGATCGGGCGCTTTCAAGGTAGTATGGCCGTAGGTGGAGATTGCTGTCTCATGATATCCTCTCATTCTTAAATCCATGAGCCTATATCTTGCTCCATGCATACACAGAGACTGAGAAAATGACAGGTGCACTCAAATGTACTATAGACGGAATTCTTGATGTCAGAATTCTATTTTGGAAGGTTGCATTGTGTTGAACTTTCTGAGGAAAAAACGATATATTTCTTTGCCACTGCGGGAAAAAAGTAGTAAAAAATGAAACATTTTCATTTGCTGCAAGGAATGCCATGTATATTTTCATTAGGGAAGCAAAAAATAAAAACACCCACAGCACCTGGTATTCCCAGGCAGTCTCCCAACCCAGTACTAATCAAGCCTCACCCTGCTTAGCTTCCGAGATCTGACGGGATCGGGCGCTTTCAAGGTAGTATGGCCGTAGGTGGAGATTGCTGTCTCATGATATCCTCTCATTCTTAAATCCATGAGCCTATATCTTGCTCCATGCATACACAGAGACTGAGAAAATGACAGGTGCACTCAAATGTACTATAGACGGAATTCTTGATGTCAGAATTCTATTTTGGAAGGTTGCATTGTGTTGAACTTTCAGAGGAAAAAACGATATATTTCTTTGCCACTGCGGGAAAAAAGTAGCAAGAAATGAAACATTTTCATTTGCTGCGAGGAATGCCATGTATATTTTCATTAGGGAAGCGAAAAATAAAAACCCCTACAGCACCTGGTATTCCCAGGCAGTCTCCCAACCCAGTACTAATCAAGCCTCACCCTGCTTAGCTTCCGAGATCTGACGGGATCGGGCGCTGTCAAGGTAGTATGGCCGTAGGTGGAGATTGCTGTCTCATGATATCCTCTCATTCTTAAATCCATGAGCCTATATCTTGCTCCATGCATACACAGAGACTGAGAAAATGACAGGTGCACTCAAATGTACTATAGACGGAATTCTTGATGTCAGAATTCTATTTTGGAAGGTTGCATTGTGTTGAACTTTCAGAGGAAAAAACGATAGATTTCTTTGCCACTGCGGGAAAAAAGTAGCAAGAAATGAAACATTTTCATTTGCTGCGAGGAATGCCATGTATATTTTCATTAGGGAAGCGAAAAATAAAAACCCCTACAGCACCTGGTATTCCCAGGCAGTCTCCCAACCCAGTACTAATCAAGCCTCACCCTGCTTAGCTTCCGAGATCTGACGGGATCGGGCGCTTTCAAGGTAGTATGGCCGTAGGTGGAGATTGCTGTCTCATGATATCCTCTCATTCTTAAATCCATGAGCCTATATCTTGCTCCATGCATACACAGAGACTGAGAAAATGACAGGTGCACTCAAATGTACTATAGACGGAATTCTTGATGTCAGAATTCTATTTTGGAAGGTTGCATTGTGTTGAACTTTCTGAGGAAAAAACGATATATTTCTTTGCCACTGCGGGAAAAAGTAGCAAGAAATGAAACATTTTCTTTTGCTGCGAGGAATGCCATGTATATTTTCATTAGGGAAGCGAAAAATAAAAACACCTACAGCACCTGGTATTCCCAGGCAGTCTCCCAACCTGGTACTAATCAAGCCTCACCTTGCTTAGCTTCCGAGATCTGACGGGATCGGGCACTTTCAAGGTAGTATGGCCGTAGGTGGAGATTGCTGTCTCATGATATCCTCTCATTCTTAAATTCATGAGCCTATATCTTGCTCCATGCATACACAGAGACTGAGAAAATGACAGGTGCACTCAAATGTACTATAGACGGAATTCTTGATGTCAGAATTCTATTTTGGAAGGTTGCATTGTGTTAAACTTTCTGAGGAAAAAACGATATATTTCTTTGCCACTGCGGGAAAAAGTAGCAAGAAATGAAACATTTTCTTTTGCTGCGAGGAATGCCATGTATATTTTCATTAGGGAAGCGAAAAATAAAAACACCAAAAGCACCTGGTATTCCCAGGCAGTCTCCCAACCCTGTACTAATCAAACCTCACCCTGCTTAGCTTCCGAGATCTGACGGGATCGGGCACTTTCAAGGTAGCATGGCCGTAGGTGGAGATTGCTGTCTCATGATATCCTCTCATTCTTAAATTCATGAGCCTATATCTTGCTCCATGCATACACAGAGACTGAGAAAATGACAGGTGCACTCAAATGTACTATAGACGGAATTCTTGATGTCAGAATTCTATTTTGGAAGGTTGCATTGTGTTAAACTTTCTGAGGAAAAAACGATATATTTCTTTGCCACTGCGGGAAAAAGTAGCAAGAAATGAAACATTTTCTTTTGCTGCGAGGAATGCCATGTATATTTTCATTAGGGAAGCGAAAAATAAAAACACCTACAGCACTTGGTATTCCCAGGCAGTCTCCCAACCCGGTACTAATCAAGCCTCACCCTGCTTAGCTTCCGAGATCTGACGGGATCGGGCACTTTCAAGGTAGTATGGCCGTAGGTGGAGATTACTGTCTCATGATATCCTCTCATTCTTAAATTCATGAGCCTATATCTTGCTCCATGCATACACAGAGACTGAGAAAATGACAGGTGCACTCAAATGTACTATAGACGGAATTCTTGATGTCAGAATTCTATTTTGGAAGGTTGCATTGTGTTAAACTTTCTGAGGAAAAAACGATATATTTCTTTGCCACTGCGGGAGAAAGTAGCAAGAAATGAAACATTTTCTTTTGCTGCGAGGAATGCCATGTATATTTTCATTAGGGAAGCGAAAAATAAAAACACCTACAGCACCTGGTATTCCCAGGCAGTCACCCAACCCGGTACTAATCAAGCCTCAACCCTGCTTAGCTTCCGAGATCTGACGGGATCGGGCACTTTCAAGGTAGTATGGCCGTAGGTGTTGATTGCTGTCTCATGATATCCTCTCATTCTTAAATTCATGAGCCTATATCTTGCTCCATGCATACACAGAGACTGAGAAAATGACAGGTGCACTCAAATGTACTATAGACGGAATTCTTGATGTCAGAATTCTATTTTGGAAGATTGCATTGTGTTAAACTTTCTGAGGAAAAAACGATATATTTCTTTGCCACTGCGGGAAAAAGTAGCAAGAAATGAAACATTTTCTTTTGCTGCGAGGAATGCCATGTATATTTTCATTAGGGAAGCGAAAAATAAAAACACCTACAGCACCTGGTATTCCCAGACAGTCTCCCAACCCTGTACTAATCAAGCCTCACCCTGCTTAGCTTCCGAGATCTGACGGGATCGGGCACTTTCAAGGTAGTATGGCCGTAGGTGGAGATTGCTGTCTCATGATATCCTCTCATTCTTAAATTCATGAGCCTATATCTTGCTCCATGCATACACAGAGACTGAGAAAATGACAGGTGCACTCAAATGTACTATAGACGGAATTCTTGATGTCAGAATTCTATTTTGGAAGGTTGCATTGTGTTAAACTTTCTGAGGAAAAAACGATATATTTCTTTGCCACTGCGGGAAAAAGTAGCAAGAAATGAAACATTTTCTTTTGCTGCGAGGAATGCCATGTATATTTTCATTAGGGAAGCGAAAAATAAAAACACCTACAGCACCTGGTATTCCCAGGCAGTCTCCCAACCCGGTACTAATCAAGCTTCACCCTGCTTAGCTTCCGAGATCTGACGGGATCGGGCACTTTCAAGGTAGTATGGCCGTAGGTGGAGATTGCTGTCTCATGATATCCTCTCATTCTTAAATTCATGAGCCTATATCTTGCTCCATGCATACACAGAGACTGAGAAAATGACAGGTGCACTCAAATGTACTATAGACGGAATTCTTGATGTCAGAATTCTATTTTGGAAGGTTGCATTGTGTTAAACTTTCTGAGGAAAAAACGATATATTTCTTTGCCACTGCGGGAAAAAGTAGCAAGAAATGAAACATTTTCTTTTGCTGCGAGGAATGCCATGTATATTTTCATTAGGGAAGCGAAAAATAAAAACACCTACAGCACCTGGTATTCCCAGGCAGTCTCCCAACTCGGTACTAATCAAGCCTCACCCTGCTTAGCTTCCGAGATCGGGCACTTTCAAGGTAGTATGGCCGTAGGTGGAGATTGCTGTCTCATGATATCCTCTCATTCTTAAATTCATGAGCCTATATCTTGCTCCATGCATACACAGAGACTGAGAAAATGACAGGTGCACTCAAATGTACTATAGACGGAATTCTTGATGTCAGAATTCTATTTTGGAAGGTTGCATTGTGTTAAACTTTCTGAGGAAAAAACGATATATTTCTTTGCCACTGCGGGAAAAAGTAGCAAGAAATGAAACATTTTCTTTTGCTGCGAGGAATGCCATGTATATTTTCATTAGGGAAGCGAAAAATAAAAACACCTACAGCACCTGGTATTCCCAGGCAGTCTCCCAACCCGGTACTAATCAAGCCTCACCCTGCTTAGCTTCCGAGATCTGACGGGATCGGGCACTTTTAAGGTAGTATGGCCGTAGGTGGAGATTGCTGTCTCATGATATCCTCTCATTCTTAAATTCATGAGCCTATATCTTGCTCCATGCATACACAGAGACTGAGAAAATGACAGGTGCACTCAAATGTACTATAGACGGAATTCTTGATGTCAGAATTCTATTTTGGAAGGTTGCATTGTGTTAAACTTTCTGAGGAAAAAACGATATATTTCTTTGCCACTGCGGGAAAAAGTAGCAAGAAATGAAACATTTTCTTTTGCTGCGAGGAATGCCATGTATATTTTCATTAGGGAAGCGAAAAATAAAAACACCTACAGCACCTGGTATTCCCAGGCAGTCTCCCAACCCGGTACTAATCAAGCCTCACACTGCTTAGCTTCCGAGATCTGACAGGATCGGGCACTTTCAAGGTAGTAGGGCCGTAGGTGGAGATTGCTGTCTCATGATATCCTCTCATTCTTAAATTCATGAGCCTATATCTTGCTCCATGCATACACAGAGACTGAGAAAATGACAGGTGCACTCAAATGTACTATAGACGGAATTCTTGATGTCAGAATTCTATTTTGGAAGGTTGCATTGTGTTAAACTTTCTGAGGAAAAAACGATATATTTCTTTGCCACTGCGGGAAAAAGTAGCAAGAAATGAAACATTTTCTTTTGCTGCGAGGAATGCCATGTATATTTTCATTAGGGAAGCGAAAAATAAAAACACCTACAGCACCTGGTATTCCCAGGCAGTCTCCCAACCCAGTACTAATCAAGCCTCACCCTGCTTAGCTTCCGAGATCTGACGGGATCAGGCACTTTCAAGGTAGTATGGCCGTAGGTGGAGATTGCTGTCTCATGATATCCTCTCATTCTTAAATTCATGAGCCTATATCTTGCTCCATGCATACACAGAGACTGAGAAAATGACAGGTGCACTAAAATGTACTATAGACGGAATTCTTGATGTCAGAATTCTATTTTGGAATGTTGCATTGTGTTAAACTTTCTGAGGAAAAAACGATATATTTCTTTGCCACTGCGGGAAAAAGTAGCAAGAAATGAAACATTTTCTTTTGCTGCGAGGAATGCCATGTATATTTTCATTAGGGAAGCGAAAAATAAAAACACCTACAGCACCTGGTATTCCCAGGCAGTCTCCTAACCCGGTACTAATCAAGCCTCACCCTGCTTAGCTTCCGAGATCTGACAGGATCGGGCACTTTCAAGGTAGTATGGCCGTAGGTGGAGATTGCTGTCTCATGATATCCTCTCATTCTTAAATTCATGAGCCTATATCTTGCTCCATGCATACACAGAGACTGAGAAAATGACAGGTGCACTCAAATGTACTATAGACGGAATTCTTGATGTCAGAATTCTATTTTGGAAGGTTGCATTGTGTTAAACTTTCTGAGGAAAAAACGATATATTTCTTTGCCACTGCGGGAAAAAGTAGCAAGAAATGAAACATTTTCTTTTGCTGCGAGGAATGCCATGTATATTTTCATTAGGGAAGCGAAAAATAAAAACACCTACAGCACCTGGTATTCCCAGGCAGTCTCCCAACTCGGTACTAATCAAGCCTCACCCTGCTTAGCTTCCGAGATCGGGCACTTTCAAGGTAGTATGGCCGTAGGTGGAGATTGCTGTCTCATGATATCCTCTCATTCTTAAATTTATGAGCCTATATCTTGCTCCATGCATACACAGAGACTGAGAAAATGACAGGTGCACTCAAATGTACTATAGACGGAATTCTTGATGTCAGAATTCTATTTTGGAAGGTTGCATTGTGTTAAACTTTCTGAGGAAAAAACGATATATTTCTTTGCCACTGCGGGAAAAAAGTAGCAAGAAATGAAACATTTTCTTTTGCTGCGAGGAATGCCATGTATATTTTCATTAGGGAAGCGAAAAATAAAAACACCAAAAGCACATGGTATTCCCAGGCAGTCTCCCAACCCGGTACTAATCAAGCCTCACACTGCTTAGCTTCCGAGATCTGACAGGATCGGGCACTTTCAAGGTAGTATGGCCGTAGGTGGAGATTGCTGTCTCATGATATCCTCTCATTCTTAAATTCATGAGCCTATATCTTGCTCCATGCATACACAGAGACTGAGAAAATGACAGGTGCACTCAAATGTACTATAGACGGAATTCTTGATGTCAGAATTCTATTTTGGAAGGTTGCATTGTGTTAAACTTTCTGAGGAAAAAACGATATATTTCTTTGCCACTGCGGGAAAAAGTAGCAAGAAATGAAACATTTTCTTTTGCTGCGAGGAATGCCATGTATATTTTCATTAGGGAAGCGAAAAATAAAAACACCAACAGCACCTGGTATTCCCAGGGAGTCTCCCAACCCGGTACTAATCAAGCCTCACCCTGCTTAGCTTCCGAGATCTGACGGGATCGGGCACTTTCAAGATAGTATGGCCGTAGGTGGAGATTGCTGTCTCATCATATCCTCTCATTCTTAAATTTATGAGCCTATATCTTGCTCCATGCATACTGTACACAGAGACTGAGAAAATGACAGGTGCACTCAAATGTACTATAGACGGAATTCTTGATGTCAGAATTCTATTTTGGAAGGTTGCATTGTGTTAAACTTTCTGAGGAAAAAACGATATATTTCTTTGCCACTGCGGGAAAAAGTAGCAAGAAATGAAACATTTTCTTTTGCTGCGAGGAATGCCATGTATATTTTCATTAGGGAAGCGAAAAATAAAAACACCAAAAGCACATGGTATTCCCAGGCAGTCTCCCAACCCGGTACTAATCAAGCCTCACACTGCTTAGCTTCCGAGATCTGACAGGATCGGGCACTTTCAAGGTAGTATGGCCGTAGGTGGAGATTGCTGTCTCATGATATCCTCTCATTCTTAAATTCATGAGCCTATATCTTGCTCCATGCATACACAGAGACTGAGAAAATGACAGGTGCACTCAAATGTACTATAGACGGAATTCTTGATGTCAGAATTCTATTTTGGAAGGTTGCATTGTGTTAAACTTTCTGAGGAAAAAACGATATATTTCTTTGCCACTGCGGGAAAAAGTAGCAAGAAATGAAACATTTTCTTTTGCTGCGAGGAATGCCATGTATATTTTCATTAGGGAAGCGAAAAATAAAAACACCTACAGCACCTGGTATTCCCAGGCAGTCTCCCAACTCGGTACTAATCAAGCCTCACCCTGCTTAGCTTCCGAGATCGGGCACTTTCAAGGTAGTATGGCCGTAGGTGGAGATTGCTGTCTCATGATATCCTCTTATTCTTAAATTTATGAGCCTATATCTTGCTCCATGCATACACAGAGACTGAGAAAATGACAGGTGCACTCAAATGTACTATAGACGGAATTCTTGATGTCAGAATTCTATTTTGGAAGGTTGCATTGTGTTAAACTTTCTGAGGAAAAAACGATATATTTCTTTGCCACTGCGGGAAAAAGTAGCAAGAAATGAAACATTTTCTTTTGCTGCGAGGAATGCCATGTATATTTTCATTAGGGAAGCGAAAAATAAAAACACCAAAAGCACATGGTATTCCCAGGCAGTCTCCCAACCCGGTACTAATCAAGCCTCACACTGCTTAGCTTCCGAGATCTGACAGGATCGGGCACTTTCAAGGTAGTATGGCCGTAGGTGGAGATTGCTGTCTCATGATATCCTCTCATTCTTAAATTCATGAGCCTATATCTTGCTCCATGCATACACAGAGACTGAGAAAATGACAGGTGCACTCAAATGTACTATAGACGGAATTCTTGATGTCAGAATTCTATTTTGGAAGGTTGCATTGTGTTAAACTTTCTGAGGAAAAAACGATATATTTCTTTGCCACTGCGGGAAAAAGTAGCAAGAAATGAAACATTTTCTTTTGCTGCGAGGAATGCCATGTATATTTTCATTAGGGAAGCGAAAAATAAAAACACCTACAGCACCTGGTATTCCCAGGCAGTCTCCCAACCCGGTACTAATCAAGCCTCACCTTGCTTAGCTTCCGAGATCTGACGGGATCGGGCACTTTCAAGGTAGTATGGCCGTAGGTGGAGATTGCTGTCTCATGATATCCTCTCATTCTTAAATTCATGAGCCTATATCTTGCTCCATGCATACACAGAGACTGAGAAAATGACAGGTGCACTCAAATGTACTATAGACGGAATTCTTGATGTCAGAATTCTATTTTGGAAGGTTGCATTGTGTTAAACTTTCTGAGGAAAAAACGATATATTTCTTTGCCACTGCGGGAAAAAGTAGCAAGAAATGAAACATTTTCTTTTGCTGCGAGGAATGCCATGTATATTTTCATTAGGGAAGCGAAAAATAAAAACACCTACTGCACCTGGTATTCCCAGGCAGTCTCCCAACCCGGTACTAATCAAGCCTCACCCTGCTTAGCTTCCGAGATCTGACGGGATGGGCACTTTCAAGGTAGTATGGCCGTAGTTGGAGATTGCTGTCTCATGATATACTCTCATTCTTAAATTCATGAGCCTATATCTTGCTCCATGCATACACAGAGACTGAGAAAATGACAGGTGCACTCAAATGTACTATAGACGGAATTCTTGATGTCAGAATTCTATTTTGGAAGGTTGCATTGTGTTAAACTTTCTGAGGAAAAAACGATATATTTCTTTGCCACTGCGGGAAAAAGTAGCAAGAAATGAAACATTTTCTTTTGCTGCGAGGAATGCCATGTATATTTTCATTAGGGAAGCGAAAAATAAAAACACCTACAGCACCTGGTATTCCCAGGCAGTCTCCCAACTCGGTACTAATCAAGCCTCACCCTGCTTAGCTTCCGAGATCGGGCACTTTCAAGGTAGTATGGCCGTAGGTGGAGATTGCTGTCTCATGATATCCTCTCATTCTTAAATTTATGAGCCTATATCTTGCTCCATGCATACACAGAGACTGAGAAAATGACAGGTGCACTCAAATGTACTATAGACGGAATTCTTGATGTCAGAATTCTATTTTGGAAGGTTGCATTGTGTTAAACTTTCTGAGGAAAAAACGATATATTTCTTTGCCACTGCGGGAAAAAGTAGCAAGAAATGAAACATTTTCTTTTGCTGCGAGGAATGCCATGTATATTTTCATTAGGGAAGCGAAAAATAAAAACACCAAAAGCACATGGTATTCCCAGGCAGTCTCCCAACCCGGTACTAATCAAGCCTCACACTGCTTAGCTTCCGAGATCTGACAGGATCGGGCACTTTCAAGGTAGTATGGCCGTAGGTGGAGATTGCTGTCTCATGATATCCTCTCATTCTTAAATTCATGAGCCTATATCTTGCTCCATGCATACACAGAGACTGAGAAAATGACAGGTGCACTCAAATGTACTATAGACGGAATTCTTGATGTCAGAATTCTATTTTGGAAGGTTGCATTGTGTTAAACTTTCTGAGGAAAAAACGATATATTTCTTTGCCACTGCGGGAAAAAGTAGCAAGAAATGAAACATTTTCTTTTGCTGCGAGGAATGCCATGTATATTTTCATTAGGGAAGCGAAAAATAAAAACACCAACAGCACCTGGTATTCCCAGGGAGTCTCCCAACCCGGTACTAATCAAGCCTCACCCTGCTTAGCTTCCGAGATCTGACGGGATCGGGCACTTTCAAGATAGTATGGCCGTAGGTGGAGATTGCTGTCTCATCATATCCTCTCATTCTTAAATTTATGAGCCTATATCTTGCTCCATGCATACTGTACACAGAGACTGAGAAAATGACAGGTGCACTCAAATGTACTATAGACGGAATTCTTGATGTCAGAATTCTATTTTGGAAGGTTGCATTGTGTTAAACTTTCTGAGGAAAAAACGATATATTTCTTTGCCACTGCGGGAAAAAGTAGCAAGAAATGAAACATTTTCTTTTGCTGCGAGGAATGCCATGTATATTTTCATTAGGGAAGCGAAAAATAAAAACACCAAAAGCACATGGTATTCCCAGGCAGTCTCCAAACCCGGTACTAATCAAGCCTCACACTGCTTAGCTTCCGAGATCTGACAGGATCGGGCACTTTCAAGGTAGTATGGCCGTAGGTGGAGATTGCTGTCTCATGATATCCTCTCATTCTTAAATTCATGAGCCTATATCTTGCTCCATGCATACACAGAGACTGAGAAAATGACAGGTGCACTCAAATGTACTATAGACGGAATTCTTGATGTCAGAATTCTATTTTGGAAGGTTGCATTGTGTTAAACTTTCTGAGGAAAAAACGATATATTTCTTTGCCACTGCGGGAAAAAGTAGCAAGAAATGAAACATTTTCTTTTGCTGCGAGGAATGCCATGTATATTTTCATTAGGGAAGCGAAAAATAAAAACACCTACAGCACCTGGTATTCCCAGGCAGTCTCCCAACTCGGTACTAATCAAGCCTCACCCTGCTTAGCTTCCGAGATCGGGCACTTTCAAGGTAGTATGGCCGTAGGTGGAGATTGCTGTCTCATGATATCCTCTTATTCTTAAATTTATGAGCCTATATCTTGCTCCATGCATACACAGAGACTGAGAAAATGACAGGTGCACTCAAATGTACTATAGACGGAATTCTTGATGTCAGAATTCTATTTTGGAAGGTTGCATTGTGTTAAACTTTCTGAGGAAAAAACGATATATTTCTTTGCCACTGCGGGAAAAAGTAGCAAGAAATGAAACATTTTCTTTTGCTGCGAGGAATGCCATGTATATTTTCATTAGGGAAGCGAAAAATAAAAACACCAAAAGCACATGGTATTCCCAGGCAGTCTCCCAACCCGGTACTAATCAAGCCTCACACTGCTTAGCTTCCGAGATCTGACAGGATCGGGCACTTTCAAGGTAGTATGGCCGTAGGTGGAGATTGCTGTCTCATGATATCCTCTCATTCTTAAATTCATGAGCCTATATCTTGCTCCATGCATACACAGAGACTGAGAAAATGACAGGTGCACTCAAATGTACTATAGACGGAATTCTTGATGTCAGAATTCTATTTTGGAAGGTTGCATTGTGTTAAACTTTCTGAGGAAAAAACGATATATTTCTTTGCCACTGCGGGAAAAAGTAGCAAGAAATGAAACATTTTCTTTTGCTGCGAGGAATGCCATGTATATTTTCATTAGGGAAGCGAAAAATAAAAACACCTACAGCACCTGGTATTCCCAGGCAGTCTCCCAACCCGGTACTAATCAAGCCTCACCTTGCTTAGCTTCCGAGATCTGACGGGATCGGGCACTTTCAAGGTAGTATGGCCGTAGGTGGAGATTGCTGTCTCATGATATCCTCTCATTCTTAAATTCATGAGCCTATATCTTGCTCCATGCATACACAGAGACTGAGAAAATGACAGGTGCACTCAAATGTACTATAGACGGAATTCTTGATGTCAGAATTCTATTTTGGAAGGTTGCATTGTGTTAAACTTTCTGAGGAAAAAACGATATATTTCTTTGCCACTGCGGGAAAAAGTAGCAAGAAATGAAACATTTTCTTTTGCTGCGAGGAATGCCATGTATATTTTCATTAGGGAAGCGAAAAATAAAAACACCTACAGCACCTGGTATTCCCAGGCAGTCTCCCAACCCGGTACTAATCAAGCCTCACCCTGCTTAGCTTCCGAGATCTGACGGGATCGGGCACTTTCAAGGTAGTATGGCCGTAGGTGGAGATTGCTGTCTCATGATATCCTCTCATTCTTAAATTCATGAGCCTATATCTTGCTCCATGCATACACAGAGACTGAGAAAATGACAGGTGCACTCAAATGTACTATAGACGGAATTCTTGATGTCAGAATTCTATTTTGGAAGGTTGCATTGTGTTAAACTTTCTGAGGAAAAAACGATATATTTCTTTGCCACTGCGGGAAAAAGTAGCAAGAAATGAAACATTTTCTTTTGCTGCGAGGAATGCCATGTATATTTTCATTAGGGAAGCGAAAAATAAAAACACCTACTGCACCTGGTATTCCCAGGCAGTCTCCCAACCCGGTACTAATCAAGCCTCACCCTGCTTAGCTTCCGAGATCTGACGGGATGGGCACTTTCAAGGTAGTATGGCCGTAGTTGGAGATTGCTGTCTCATGATATACTCTCATTCTTAAATTCATGAGCCTATATCTTGCTCCATGCATACACAGAGACTGAGAAAATGACAGGTGCACTCAAATGTACTATAGACGGAATTCTTGATGTCAGAATTCTATTTTGGAAGGTTGCATTGTGTTAAACTTTCTGAGGAAAAAACGATATATTTCTTTGCCACTGCGGGAAAAAGTAGCAAGAAATGAAACATTTTCTTTTGCTGCGAGGAATGCCATGTATATTTTCATTAGGGAAGCGAAAAATAAAAACACCAAAAGCACCTGGTATTCCCAGGCAGTCTCCCAACCCTGTATTAATCAAACCTCACCCTGCTTAGCTTCCGAGATCTGACGGGATCGGGCACTTTCAAGGTAGTATGGCCGTAGGTGGAGATTGCTGTCTCATGATATCCTCTCATTCTTAAATTCATGAGCCTATATCTTGCTCCATGCATACACAGAGACTGAGAAAATGACAGGTGCACTCAAATGTACTATAGACGGAATTCTTGATGTCAGAATTCTATTTTGGAAGGTTGCATTGTGTTAAAATTTCTGAGGAAAAAACGATATATTTCTTTGCCACTGCGGGAAAAAGTAGCAAGAAATGAAACATTTTCTTTTGCTGCGAGGAATGCCATGTATATTTTCATTAGGGAAGCGAAAAATAAAAACACCAAAAGCACCTGGTATTCCCAGGCAGTCTCCCAACCCTGTACTAATCAAACCTCACCCTGCTTAGCTTCCGAGATCTGACGGGATCGGGCACTTTCAAGGTAGCATGGCCGTAGGTGGAGATTGCTGTCTCATGATATCCTCTCATTCTTAAATTCATGAGCCTATATCTTGCTCCATGCATACACAGAGACTGAGAAAATGACAGGTGCACTCAAATGTACTATAGACGGAATTCTTGATGTCAGAATTCTATTTTGGAAGGTTGCATTGTGTTAAACTTTCTGAGGAAAAAACGATATATTTCTTTGCCACTGCGGGAAAAAGTAGCAAGAAATGAAACATTTTCTTTTGCTGCGAGGAATGCCATGTATATTTTCATTAGGGAAGCGAAAAATAAAAACACCTACAGCACCTGGTATTCCCAGGCAGTCTCCCAAACCGGTACTAATCAAGCCTCACACTGCTTAGCTTCCGAGATCTGACAGGATCGGGCACTTTCAAGGTAGTATGGCCGTAGGTGGAGATTGCTGTCTCATGATATCCTCTCATTCTTAAATTCATGAGCCTATATCTTGCTCCATGCATACACAGAGATTGAGAAAATGACAGGTGCACTCAAATGTACTATAGACGGAATTCTTGATGTCAGAATTCTATTTTGGAAGGTTGCATTGTGTTAAACTTTCTGAGGAAAAAACGATATATTTCTTTGCCACTGCGGGAGAAAGTAGCAAGAAATGAAACATTTTCTTTTGCTGCGAGGAATGCCATGTATATTTTCATTAGGGAAGCGAAAAATAAAAACACCTACAGCACCTGGTATTCCCAGGCAGTCTCCCAACCCGGTACTAATCAAGCCTCAACCCTGCTTAGCCTCCGAGATCTGACGGGATCGGGCACTTTCAAGGTAGTATGACCGTAGGTTGAGATTGCTGTCTCATGATATCCTCTCATTCTTAAATTCATGAGCCTATATCTTGCTCCATGCATACACAGAGACTGAGAAAATGACAGGTGCACTCAATTGTACTATAGACGGAATTCTTGATGTCAGAATTCTATTTTGGAAGGTTGCATTGTGTTAAACTTTCTGAGGAAAAAACGATATATTTCTTTGCCACTGCGGGAAAAAAGTAGCAAGAAATGAAACATTTTCATTTGCTGCGAGGAATGCCATGTATATTTTCATTAGGGAAGCGAAAAATAAAAACACCAAAAGCACCTGGTATTCCCAGGCAGTCTCCCAACCCTGTACTAATCAAACCTCACCCTGCTTAGCTTCCGAGATCTGACGGGATCGGGCACTTTCAAGGTAGCATGGCCGTAGGTGGAGATTGCTGTCTCATGATATCCTCTCATTCTTAAATTCATGAGCCTATATCTTGCTCCATGCATACACAGAGACTGAGAAAATGACAGGTGCACTCAAATGTACTATAGACGGAATTCTTGATGTCAGAATTCTATTTTGGAAGGTTGCATTGTGTTAAACTTTCTGAGGAAAAAACGATATATTTCTTTGCCACTGCGGGAAAAAGTAGCAAGAAATGAAACATTTTCTTTTGCTGCGAGGAATGCCATGTATATTTTCATTAGGGAAGCGAAAAATAAAAACACCTACAGCACCTGGTATTCCCAGGCAGTCTCCCAAACCGGTACTAATCAAGCCTCACACTGCTTAGCTTCCGAGATCTGACAGGATCGGGCACTTTCAAGGTAGTATGGCCGTAGGTGGAGATTGCTGTCTCATGATATCCTCTCATTCTTAAATTCATGAGCCTATATCTTGCTCCATGCATACACAGAGATTGAGAAAATGACAGGTGCACTCAAATGTACTATAGACGGAATTCTTGATGTCAGAATTCTATTTTGGAAGGTTGCATTGTGTTAAACTTTCTGAGGAAAAAACGATATATTTCTTTGCCACTGCGGGAGAAAGTAGCAAGAAATGAAACATTTTCTTTTGCTGCGAGGAATGCCATGTATATTTTCATTAGGGAAGCGAAAAATAAAAACACCTACAGCACCTGGTATTCCCAGGCAGTCTCCCAACCCGGTACTAATCAAGCCTCAACCCTGCTTAGCCTCCGAGATCTGACGGGATCGGGCACTTTCAAGGTAGTATGACCGTAGGTTGAGATTGCTGTCTCATGATATCCTCTCATTCTTAAATTCATGAGCCTATATCTTGCTCCATGCATACACAGAGACTGAGAAAATGACAGGTGCACTCAATTGTACTATAGACGGAATTCTTGATGTCAGAATTCTATTTTGGAAGGTTGCATTGTGTTAAACTTTCTGAGGAAAAAACGATATATTTCTTTGCCACTGCGGGAAAAAGTAGCAAGAAATTAAACATTTTCTTTTGCTGCGAGGAATGCCATGTATATATTCATTAGGGAAGCGAAAAATAAAAACACCTACAGCACCTGGTATTCCCAGACAGTCTCCCAACCCTGTACTAATCAAGCCTCACCCTGCTTAGCTTCCGAGATCTGACAGGATCGGGCACTTTCAAGGTAGTACAGTATGGCCGTAGGTGGAGATTGCTGTCTCATGATATCCTCTCATTCTTAAATTCATGAGCCTATATCTTGCTCCATGCATACACAGAGACTGAGAAAATGACAGGTGCACTCAAATGTACTATAGACGGAATTCTTGATGTCAGAATTCTATTTTGGAAGGTTGCATTGTGTTAAACTTTCTGAGGAAAAAACGATATATTTCTTTGCCACTGCGGGAAAAAGTAGCAAGAAATGAAACATTTTCTTTTGCTGCGAGGAATGCCATGTATATTTTCATTAGGGAAGCGAAAAATAAAAACACCTACAGCACCTGGTATTCCCAGACAGTCTCCCAACCCTGTACTAATCAAGCCTCACCCTGCTTAGCTTCCGAGATCTGACGGGATCAGGCACTTTCAAGGTAGTATGGCCGTAGGTGGAGATTGCTGTCTCATGATATCCTCTCATTCTTAAATTCATGAGCCTATATCTTGCTCCATGCATACACAGAGACTGAGAAAATGACAGGTGCACTCAAATGTACTATAGACGGAATTCTTGATGTCAGAATTCTATTTTGGAATGTTGCATTGTGTTAAACTTTCTGAGGAAAAAACGATATATTTCTTTGCCACTGCGGGAAAAAGTAGCAAGAAATGAAACATTTTCTTTTGCTGCGAGGAATGCCATGTATATTTTCATTAGGGAAGCGAAAAATAAAAACACCTACAGCACCTGGTATTCCCAGGCAGTCTCCCAACCCGGTACTAATCAAGCCTCACCCTGCTTAGCTTCCGAGATCTGACGGGATCGGGCACTTTCAAGGTAGTATGGCCGTAGGTGGAGATTGCTGTCTCATGATATCCTCTCATTCTTAAATTCATGAGCCTATATCTTGCTCCATGCATACACAGAGACTGAGAAAATGACAGGTGCACTCAAATGTACTATAGACGGAATTCTTGATGTCAGAATTCTATTTTGGAAGGTTGCATTGTGTTAAACTTTCTGAGGAAAAAACGATATATTTCTTTGCCACTGCGGGAGAAAGTAGCAAGAAATGAAACATTTTCTTTTGCTGCGAGGAATGCCATGTATATTTTCATTAGGGAAGCGAAAAATAAAAACACCTACAGCACCTGGTATTCCCAGGCAGTCTCCCAACCCGGTACTAATCAAGCCTCAACCCTGCTTAGCTTCCGAGATCTGACGGGATCGGGCACTTTCAAGGTAGTATGGCCGTAGGTGGAGATTGCTGTCTCATGATATCCTCTCATTCTTAAATTCATGAGCCTATATCTTGCTCCATGCATACACAGAGACTGAGAAAATGACAGGTGCACTCAAATGTACTATAGACGGAATTCTTGATGTCAGAATTCTATTTTGGAAGGTTGCATTGTGTTAAACTTTCTGAGGAAAAAACGATATATTTCTTTGCCACTGCGGGAAAAAGTAGCAAGAAATGAAACATTTTCTTTTGCTGCGAGGAATGCCATGTATATTTTCATTAGGGAAGCGAAAAATAAAAACACCTACAGCACCTGGTATTCCCAGGCAGTCTCCCAACCTGGTACTAATCAAGCCTCACCTTGCTTAGCTTCCGAGATCTGACGGGATCGGGCACTTTCAAGGTAGTATGGCCGTAGGTGGAGATTGCTGTCTCATGATATCCTCTCATTCTTAAATTCATGAGCCTATATCTTGCTCCATGCATACACAGAGACTGAGAAAATGACAGGTGCACTCAAATGTACTATAGACGGAATTCTTGATGTCAGAATTCTATTTTGGAAGGTTGCATTGTGTTAAACTTTCTGAGGAAAAAACGATATATTTCTTTGCCACTGCGGGAAAAAGTAGCAAGAAATGAAACATTTTCTTTTGCTGCGAGGAATGCCATGTATATTTTCATTAGGGAAGCGAAAAATAAAAACACCAAAAGCACCTGGTATTCCCAGGCAGTCTCCCAACCCTGTACTAATCAAACCTCACCCTGCTTAGCTTCCGAGATCTGACGGGATCGGGCACTTTCAAGGTAGCATGGCCGTAGGTGGAGATTGCTGTCTCATGATATCCTCTCATTCTTAAATTCATGAGCCTATATCTTGCTCCATGCATACACAGAGACTGAGAAAATGACAGGTGCACTCAAATGTACTATAGACGGAATTCTTGATGTCAGAATTCTATTTTGGAAGGTTGCATTGTGTTAAACTTTCTGAGGAAAAAACGATATATTTCTTTGCCACTGCGGGAAAAAGTAGCAAGAAATGAAACATTTTCTTTTGCTGCGAGGAATGCCATGTATATTTTCATTAGGGAAGCGAAAAATAAAAACACCTACAGCACCTGGTATTCCCAGGCAGTCTCCCAACCCGGTACTAATCAAGCCTCAACCCTGCTTAGCTTCTGAGATCTGACGGGATCGGGCACTTTCAAGGTAGTATGACCGTAGGTGGAGATTGCTGTCTCATGATATCCTCTCATTCTTAAATTCATGAGCCTATATCTTGCTCCATGCATACACAGAGACTGAGAAAATGACAGGTGCACTCAAATGTACTATAGACGGAATTCTTGATGTCAGAATTCTATTTTGGAAGGTTGCATTGTGTTAAACTTTCTGAGGAAAAAACGATATATTTCTTTGCCACTGCGGGAAAAAGTAGCAAGAAATTAAACATTTTCTTTTGCTGCGAGGAATGCCATGTATATTTTCATTAGGGAAGCGAAAAATAAAAACACCTACAGCACCTGGTATTCCCAGACAGTCTCCCAACCCTGTACTAATCAAGCCTCACCCTGCTTAGCTTCCGAGATCTGACGGGATCGGGCACTTTCAAGGTAGTATGGCCGTAGGTGGAGATTGCTGTCTCATGATATCCTCTCATTCTTAAATTCATGAGCCTATATCTTGCTCCATGCATACACAGAGACTGAGAAAATGACAGGTGCACTCAAATGTACTATAGACGGAATTCTTGATGTCAGAATTCTATTTTGGAAGGTTGCATTGTGTTAAACTTTCTGAGGAAAAAACGATATATTTCTTTGCCACTGCGGGAAAAAGTAGCAAGAAATGAAACATTTTCTTTTGCTGCGAGGAATGCCATGTATATTTTCATTAGGGAAGCGAAAAATAAAAACACCTACAGCACCTGGTATTCCCAGGCAGTCTCCCAACCCTGTACTAATCAAACCTCACCCTGCTTAGCTTCCGAGATCTGACGGGATCGGGCACTTTCAAGGTAGTATGGCCGTAGGTGGAGATTGCTGTCTCATGATATCCTCTCATTCTTAAATTCATGAGCCTATATCTTGCTCCATGCATACACAGAGACTGAGAAAATGACAGGTGCACTCAAATGTACTATAGACGGAATTCTTGATGTCAGAATTCTATTTTGGAAGGTTGCATTGTGTTAAACTTTCTGAGGAAAAAACGATATATTTCTTTGCCACTGCGGGAAAAAGTAGCAAGAAATGAAACATTTTCTTTTGCTGCGAGGAATGCCATGTATATTTTCATTAGGGAAGCGAAAAATAAAAACACCTACAGCACCTGGTATTCCCAGGCAGTCTCCCAACCCGGTACTAATCAAGCCTCACCCTGCTTAGCTTCCGAGCTCTGACGGGATCGGGCACTTTCAAGGTAGTATGGCCGTAGGTGGAGATTGCTGTCTCATGATATCCTCTCATTCTTAAATTCATGAGCCTATATCTTGCTCCATGCATACACAGAGACTGAGAAAATGACAGGTGCACTCAAATGTACTATAGACGGAATTCTTGATGTCAGAATTCTATTTTGGAAGGTTGCATTGTGTTAAACTTTCTGAGGAAAAAACGATATATTTCTTTGCCACTGCGGGAAAAAGTAGCAAGAAATGAAACATTTTCTTTTGCTGCGAGGAATGCCATGTATATTTTCATTAGGGAAGCGAAAAATAAAAACACCTACAGCACCTGGTATTCCCAGGCAGTCTCCCAACCCGGTACTAATCAAGCCTCACCCTGCTTAGCTTCCGAGCTCTGACGGGATCGGGCACTTTCAAGGTAGTATGGCCGTAGGTGGAGATTGCTGTCTCATGATATCCTCTCATTCTTAAATTCATGAGCCTATATCTTGCTCCATGCATACACAGAGACTGAGAAAATGACAGGTGCACTCAAATGTACTATAGACGGAATTCTTGATGTCAGAATTCTATTTTGGAAGGTTGCATTGTGTTAAACTTTCTGAGGAAAAAACGATATATTTCTTTGCCACTGCGGGAAAAAGTAGCAAGAAATGAAACATTTTCTTTTGCTGCGAGGAATGCCATGTATATTTTCATTAGGGAAGCGAAAAATAAAAACACCTACAGCACCTGGTATTCCCAGGCAGTCTCCCAAACCGGTACTAATCAAGCCTCACACTGCTTAGCTTCCGAGATCTGACAGGATCGGGCACTTTCAAGGTAGTATGGCCGTAGGTGGAGATTGCTGTCTCATGATATCCTCTCATTCTTAAATTCATGAGCCTATATCTTGCTCCATGCATACACAGAGACTGAGAAAATGACAGGTGCACTCAAATGTACTATAGACGGAATTCTTGATGTCAGAATTCTATTTTGGAAGGTTGCATTGTGTTAAACTTTCTGAGGAAAAAACGATATATTTCTTTGCCACTGCGGGAGAAAGTAGCAAGAAATGAAACATTTTCTTTTGCTGCGAGGAATGCCATGTATATTTTCATTAGGGAAGCGAAAAATAAAAACACCTACAGCACCTGGTATTCCCAGGCAGTCTCCCAACCCGGTACTAATCAAGCCTCAACCCTGCTTAGCTTCCGAGATCTGACGGGATCGGGCACTTTCAAGGTAGCATGGCCGTAGGTGGAGATTGCTGTCTCATGATATCCTCTCATTCTTAAATTCATGAGCCTATATCTTGCTCCATGCATACACAGAGACTGAGAAAATGACAGGTGCACTCAAATGTACTATAGACGGAATTCTTGATGTCAGAATTCTATTTTGGAAGGTTGCATTGTGTTAAACTTTCTGAGGAAAAAACGATATATTTCTTTGCCACTGCGGGAAAAAGTAGCAAGAAATGAAACATTTTCTTTTGCTGCGAGGAATGCCATGTATATTTTCATTAGGGAAGCGAAAAATAAAAACACCTACAGCACCTGGTATTCCCAGGCAGTCTCCCAACCCGGTACTAATCAAGCCTCACCCTGCTTAGCTTCCGAGATCTGACGGGATCGGGCACTTTCAAGGTAGTATGGCCGTAGGTGGAGATTACTGTCTCATGATATCCTCTCATTCTTAAATTCATGAGCCTATATCTTGCTCCATGCATACACAGAGACTGAGAAAATGACAGGTGCACTCAAATGTACTATAGACGGAATTCTTGATGTCAGAATTCTATTTTGGAAGGTTGCATTGTGTTACACTTTCTGAGGAAAAAACGATATATTTCTTTGCCACTGCGGGAAAAAGTAGCAAGAAATGAAACATTTTCTTTTGCTGCGAGGAATGCCATGTATATTTTCATTAGGGAAGCGAAAAATAAAAACACCTACAGCACCTGGTATTCCCAGGCAGTCTCCCAACCCGGTACTAATCAAGCCTCAACCCTGCTTAGCTTCCGAGATCTGACGGGATCGGGCACTTTCAAGGTTGTATGGCCGTAGGTGGAGATTGCTGTCTCATGATATCCTCTCATTCTTAAATTCATGAGCCTATATCTTGCTCCATGCATACACAGAGACTGAGAAAATGACAGGTGCACTCAAATGTACTATAGACGGAATTCTTGATGTCAGAATTCTATTTTGGAAGGTTGCATTGTGTTAAACTTTCTGAGGAAAAAACGATATATTTCTTTGCCACTGCGGGAAAAAGTAGCAAGAAATTAAACATTTTCTTTTGCTGCGAGGAATGCCATGTATATTTTCATTAGGGAAGCGAAAAATAAAAACACCAAAAGCACCTGGTATTCCCAGGCAGTCTCCCAACCCTGTACTAATCAAACCTCACCCTGCTTAGCTTCCGAGATCTGACGGGATCGGGCACTTTCAAGGTAGCATGGCCGTAGGTGGAGATTGCTGTCTCATGATATCCTCTCATTCTTAAATTCATGAGCCTATATCTTGCTCCATGCATACACAGAGACTGAGAAAATGACAGGTGCACTCAAATGTACTATAGACGGAATTCTTGATGTCAGAATTCTATTTTGGAAGGTTGCATTGTGTTAAACTTTCTGAGGAAAAAACGATATATTTCTTTGCCACTGCGGGAAAAAGTAGCAAGAAATGAAACATTTTCTTTTGCTGCGAGGAATGCCATGTATATTTTCATTAGGGAAGCGAAAAATAAAAACACCTACAGCACCTGGTATTCCCAGGCAGTCTCCCAACCCGGTACTAATCAAGCCTCAACCCTGCTTAGCTTCTGAGATCTGACGGGATCGGGCACTTTCAAGGTAGTATGACCGTAGGTGGAGATTGCTGTCTCATGATATCCTCTCATTCTTAAATTCATGAGCCTATATCTTGCTCCATGCATACACAGAGACTGAGAAAATGACAGGTGCACTCAAATGTACTATAGACGGAATTCTTGATGTCAGAATTCTATTTTGGAAGGTTGCATTGTGTTAAACTTTCTGAGGAAAAAACGATATATTTCTTTGCCACTGCGGGAAAAAGTAGCAAGAAATTAAACATTTTCTTTTGCTGCGAGGAATGCCATGTATATTTTCATTAGGGAAGCGAAAAATAAAAACACCTACAGCACCTGGTATTCCCAGACAGTCTCCCAACCCTGTACTAATCAAGCCTCACCCTGCTTAGCTTCCGAGATCTGACGGGATCGGGCACTTTCAAGGTAGTATGGCCGTAGGTGGAGATTGCTGTCTCATGATATCCTCTCATTCTTAAATTCATGAGCCTATATCTTGCTCCATGCATACACAGAGACTGAGAAAATGACAGGTGCACTCAAATGTACTATAGACGGAATTCTTGATGTCAGAATTCTATTTTGGAAGGTTGCATTGTGTTAAACTTTCTGAGGAAAAAACGATATATTTCTTTGCCACTGCGGGAAAAAGTAGCAAGAAATGAAACATTTTCTTTTGCTGCGAGGAATGCCATGTATATTTTCATTAGGGAAGCGAAAAATAAAAACACCTACAGCACCTGGTATTCCCAGGCAGTCTCCCAACCCTGTACTAATCAAACCTCACCCTGCTTAGCTTCCGAGATCTGACGGGATCGGGCACTTTCAAGGTAGTATGGCCGTAGGTGGAGATTGCTGTCTCATGATATCCTCTCATTCTTAAATTCATGAGCCTATATCTTGCTCCATGCATACACAGAGACTGAGAAAATGACAGGTGCACTCAAATGTACTATAGACGGAATTCTTGATGTCAGAATTCTATTTTGGAAGGTTGCATTGTGTTAAACTTTCTGAGGAAAAAACGATATATTTCTTTGCCACTGCGGGAAAAAGTAGCAAGAAATGAAACATTTTCTTTTGCTGCGAGGAATGCCATGTATATTTTCATTAGGGAAGCGAAAAATAAAAACACCTACAGCACCTGGTATTCCCAGGCAGTCTCCCAACCCGGTACTAATCAAGCCTCACCCTGCTTAGCTTCCGAGCTCTGACGGGATCGGGCACTTTCAAGGTAGTATGGCCGTAGGTGGAGATTGCTGTCTCATGATATCCTCTCATTCTTAAATTCATGAGCCTATATCTTGCTCCATGCATACACAGAGACTGAGAAAATGACAGGTGCACTCAAATGTACTATAGACGGAATTCTTGATGTCAGAATTCTATTTTGGAAGGTTGCATTGTGTTAAACTTTCTGAGGAAAAAACGATATATTTCTTTGCCACTGCGGGAAAAAGTAGCAAGAAATGAAACATTTTCTTTTGCTGCGAGGAATGCCATGTATATTTTCATTAGGGAAGCGAAAAATAAAAACACCTACAGCACCTGGTATTCCCAGGCAGTCTCCCAACCCGGTACTAATCAAGCCTCACCCTGCTTAGCTTCCGAGCTCTGACGGGATCGGGCACTTTCAAGGTAGTATGGCCGTAGGTGGAGATTGCTGTCTCATGATATCCTCTCATTCTTAAATTCATGAGCCTATATCTTGCTCCATGCATACACAGAGACTGAGAAAATGACAGGTGCACTCAAATGTACTATAGACGGAATTCTTGATGTCAGAATTCTATTTTGGAAGGTTGCATTGTGTTAAACTTTCTGAGGAAAAAACGATATATTTCTTTGCCACTGCGGGAAAAAGTAGCAAGAAATGAAACATTTTCTTTTGCTGCGAGGAATGCCATGTATATTTTCATTAGGGAAGCGAAAAATAAAAACACCTACAGCACCTGGTATTCCCAGGCAGTCTCCCAAACCGGTACTAATCAAGCCTCACACTGCTTAGCTTCCGAGATCTGACAGGATCGGGCACTTTCAAGGTAGTATGGCCGTAGGTGGAGATTGCTGTCTCATGATATCCTCTCATTCTTAAATTCATGAGCCTATATCTTGCTCCATGCATACACAGAGACTGAGAAAATGACAGGTGCACTCAAATGTACTATAGACGGAATTCTTGATGTCAGAATTCTATTTTGGAAGGTTGCATTGTGTTAAACTTTCTGAGGAAAAAACGATATATTTCTTTGCCACTGCGGGAGAAAGTAGCAAGAAATGAAACATTTTCTTTTGCTGCGAGGAATGCCATGTATATTTTCATTAGGGAAGCGAAAAATAAAAACACCTACAGCACCTGGTATTCCCAGGCAGTCTCCCAACCCGGTACTAATCAAGCCTCAACCCTGCTTAGCTTCCGAGATCTGATGGGATCGGGCACTTTCAAGGTAGTATGGCCGTAGGTGGAGATTGCTGTCTCATGATATCCTCTCATTCTTAAATTCATGAGCCTATATCTTGCTCCATGCATACACAGAGACTGAGAAAATGACAGGTGCACTCAAATGTACTATAGACGGAATTCTTGATGTCAGAATTCTATTTTGGAAGGTTGCATTGTGTTAAACTTTCTGAGGAAAAAACGATATATTTCTTTGCCACTGCGGGAAAAAGTAGCAAGAAATGAAACATTTTCTTTTGCTGCGAGGAATGCCATGTATATTTTCATTAGGGAAGCGAAAAATAAAAACACCTACAGCACCTGGTATTCCCAGGCAGTCTCCCAACCTGGTACTAATCAAGCCTCACCTTGCTTAGCTTCCGAGATCTGACGGGATCGGGCACTTTCAAGGTAGTATGGCCGTAGGTGGAGATTGCTGTCTCATGATATCCTCTCATTCTTAAATTCATGAGCCTATACAGTATCTTGCTCCATGCATACACAGAGACTGAGAAAATGACAGGTGCACTCAAATGTACTATAGACGGAATTCTTGATGTCAGAATTCTATTTTGGAAGGTTGCATTGTGTTAAACTTTCTGAGGAAAAAACGATATATTTCTTTGCCACTGCGGGAAAAAGTAGCAAGAAATGAAACATTTTCTTTTGCTGCGAGGAATGCCATGTATATTTTCATTAGGGAAGCGAAAAATAAAAACACCAAAAGCACCTGGTATTCCCAGGCAGTCTCCCAACCCTGTACTAATCAAACCTCACCCTGCTTAGCTTCCGAGATCTGACGGGATCGGGCACTTTCAAGGTAGCATGGCCGTAGGTGGAGATTGCTGTCTCATGATATCCTCTCATTCTTAAATTCATGAGCCTATATCTTGCTCCATGCATACACAGAGACTGAGAAAATGACAGGTGCACTCAAATGTACTATAGACGGAATTCTTGATGTCAGAATTCTATTTTGGAAGGTTGCATTGTGTTAAACTTTCTGAGGAAAAAACGATATATTTCTTTGCCACTGCGGGAAAAAGTAGCAAGAAATGAAACATTTTCTTTTGCTGCGAGGAATGCCATGTATATTTTCATTAGGGAAGCGAAAAATAAAAACACCTACAGCACCTGGTATTCCCAGGCAGTCTCCCAACCCGGTACTAATCAAGCCTCACCCTGCTTAGCTTCCGAGATCTGACGGGATCGGGCACTTTCAAGGTAGTATGGCCGTAGGTGGAGATTACTGTCTCATGATATCCTCTCATTCTTAAATTCATGAGCCTATATCTTGCTCCATGCATACACAGAGACTGAGAAAATGACAGGTGCACTCAAATGTACTATAGACGGAATTCTTGATGTCAGAATTCTATTTTGGAAGGTTGCATTGTGTTAAACTTTCTGAGGAAAAAACGATATATTTCTTTGCCACTGCGGGAAAAAGTAGCAAGAAATGAAACATTTTCTTTTGCTGCGAGGAATGCCATGTATATTTTCATTAGGGAAGCGAAAAATAAAAACACCTACAGCACCTGGTATTCCCAGGCAGTCTCCCAAACCGGTACTAATCAAGCCTCACACTGCTTAGCTACCGAGATCTGACAGGATCGGGCACTTTCAAGGTAGTACGGCCGTAGGTGGAGATTGCTGTCTCATGATATCCTCTCATTCTTAAATTCATGAGCCTATATCTTGCTCCATGCATACACAGAGACTGAGAAAATGACAGGTGCACTCAAATGTACTAGAGACGGAATTCTTGATGTCAGAATTCTATTTTGGAAGGTTGCATTGTGTTAAACTTTCTGAGGAAAAAACGATATATTTCTTTGCCACTGCGGGAGAAAGTAGCAAGAAATGAAACATTTTCTTTTGCTGCGAGGAATGCCATGTATATTTTCATTAGGGAAGCGAAAAATAAAAACACCTACAGCACCTGGTATTCCCAGGCAGTCTCCCAACCCGGTACTAATCAAGCCTCAACCCTGCTTAGCTTCCGAGATCTGACGGGATCGGGCACTTTCAAGGTAGTATGACCGTAGGTGGAGATTGCTGTCTCATGATATCCTCTCATTCTTAAATTCATGAGCCTATATCTTGCTCCATGCATACACAGAGACTGAGAAAATGACAGGTGCACTCAAATGTACTATAGACGGAATTCTTGATGTCAGAATTCTATTTTGGAAGGTTGCATTGTGTTAAACTTTCTGAGGAAAAAACGATATATTTCTTTGCCACTGCGGGAAAAAGTAGCAAGAAATTAAACATTTTCTTTTGCTGCGAGGAATGCCATGTATATTTTCATTAGGGAAGCGAAAAATAAAAACACCTACAGCACCTGGTATTCCCAGACAGTCTCCCAACCCTGTACTAATCAAGCCTCACCCTGCTTAGCTTCCGAGATCTGACGGGATCGGGCACTTTCAAGGTAGTATGGCCGTAGGTGGAGATTGCTGTCTCATGATATCCTCTCATTCTTAAATTCATGAGCCTATATCTTGCTCCATGCATACACAGAGACTGAGAAAATGACAGGTGCACTCAAATGTACTATAGACGGAATTCTTGATGTCAGAATTCTATTTTGGAAGGTTGCATTGTGTTAAACTTTCTGAGGAAAAAACGATATATTTCTTTGCCACTGCGGGAAAAAGTAGCAAGAAATGAAACATTTTCTTTTGCTGCGAGGAATGCCATGTATATTTTCATTAGGGAAGCGAAAAATAAAAACACCTACAGCACCTGGTATTCCCAGGCAGTCTCCCAACCCTGTACTAATCAAACCTCACCCTGCTTAGCTTCCGAGATCTGACGGGATCGGGCACTTTCAAGGTAGTATGGCCGTAGGTGGAGATTGCTGTCTCATGATATCCTCTCATTCTTAAATTCATGAGCCTATATCTTGCTCCATGCATACACAGAGACTGAGAAAATGACAGGTGCACTCAAATGTACTATAGACGGAATTCTTGATGTCAGAATTCTATTTTGGAAGGTTGCATTGTGTTAAACTTTCTGAGGAAAAAACGATATATTTCTTTGCCACTGCGGGAAAAAGTAGCAAGAAATGAAACATTTTCTTTTGCTGCGAGGAATGCCATGTATATTTTCATTAGGGAAGCGAAAAATAAAAACACCTACAGCACCTGGTATTCCCAGGCAGTCTCCCAACCCGGTACTAATCAAGCCTCACCCTGCTTAGCTTCCGAGCTCTGACGGGATCGGGCACTTTCAAGGTAGTATGGCCGTAGGTGGAGATTGCTGTCTCATGATATCCTCTCATTCTTAAATTCATGAGCCTATATCTTGCTCCATGCATACACAGAGACTGAGAAAATGACAGGTGCACTCAAATGTACTATAGACGGAATTCTTGATGTCAGAATTCTATTTTGGAAGGTTGCATTGTGTTAAACTTTCTGAGGAAAAAACGATATATTTCTTTGCCACTGCGGGAAAAAGTAGCAAGAAATGAAACATTTTCTTTTGCTGCGAGGAATGCCATGTATATTTTCATTAGGGAAGCGAAAAATAAAAACACCTACAGCACCTGGTATTCCCAGGCAGTCTCCCAACCCGGTACTAATCAAGCCTCACCCTGCTTAGCTTCCGAGCTCTGACGGGATCGGGCACTTTCAAGGTAGTATGGCCGTAGGTGGAGATTGCTGTCTCATGATATCCTCTCATTCTTAAATTCATGAGCCTATATCTTGCTCCATGCATACACAGAGACTGAGAAAATGACAGGTGCACTCAAATGTACTATAGACGGAATTCTTGATGTCAGAATTCTATTTTGGAAGGTTGCATTGTGTTAAACTTTCTGAGGAAAAAACGATATATTTCTTTGCCACTGCGGGAAAAAGTAGCAAGAAATGAAACATTTTCTTTTGCTGCGAGGAATGCCATGTATATTTTCATTAGGGAAGCGAAAAATAAAAACACCTACAGCACCTGGTATTCCCAGGCAGTCTCCCAACCTGGTACTAATCAAGCCTCACCTTGCTTAGCTTCCGAGATCTGACGGGATCGGGCACTTTCAAGGTAGTATGGCCGTAGGTGGAGATTGCTGTCTCATGATATCCTCTCATTCTTAAATTCATGAGCCTATATCTTGCTCCATGCATACACAGAGACTGAGAAAATGACAGGTGCACTCAAATGTACTATAGACGGAATTCTTGATGTCAGAATTCTATTTTGGAAGGTTGCATTGTGTTAAACTTTCTGAGGAAAAAACGATATATTTCTTTGCCACTGCGGGAAAAAGTAGCAAGAAATGAAACATTTTCTTTTGCTGCGAGGAATGCCATGTATATTTTCATTAGGGAAGCGAAAAATAAAAACACCAAAAGCACCTGGTATTTCCAGGCAGTCTCCCAACCCTGTACTAATCAAACCTCACCCTGCTTAGCTTCCGAGATCTGACGGGATCGGGCACTTTCAAGGTAGCATGGCCGTAGGTGGAGATTGCTGTCTCATGATATCCTCTCATTCTTAAATTCATGAGCCTATATCTTGCTCCATGCATACACAGAGACTGAGAAAATGACAGGTGCACTCAAATGTACTATAGACGGAATTCTTGATGTCAGAATTCTATTTTGGAAGGTTGCATTGTGTTAAACTTTCTGAGGAAAAAACGATATATTTCTTTGCCACTGCGGGAAAAAGTAGCAAGAAATGAAACATTTTCTTTTGCTGCGAGGAATGCCATGTATATTTTCATTAGGGAAGCGAAAAATAAAAACACCTACAGCACCTGGTATTCCCAGGCAGTCTCCCAACCCGGTACTAATCAAGCCTCACCCTGCTTAGCTTCCGAGATCTGACGGGATCGGGCACTTTCAAGGTAGTATGGCCGTAGGTGGAGATTACTGTCTCATGATATCCTCTCATTCTTAAATTCATGAGCCTATATCTTGCTCCATGCATACACAGAGACTGAGAAAATGACAGGTGCACTCAAATGTACTATAGACGGAATTCTTGATGTCAGAATTCTATTTTGGAAGGTTGCATTGTGTTACACTTTCTGAGGAAAAAACGATATATTTCTTTGCCACTGCGGGAAAAAGTAGCAAGAAATGAAACATTTTCTTTTGCTGCGAGGAATGCCATGTATATTTTCATTAGGGAAGCGAAAAATAAAAACACCTACAGCACCTGGTATTCCCAGGCAGTCTCCCAAACCGGTACTAATCAAGCCTCACACTGCTTAGCTTCCGAGATCTGACAGGATCGGGCACTTTCAAGGTAGTATGGCCGTAGGTGGAGATTGCTGTCTCATGATATCCTCTCATTCTTAAATTCATGAGCCTATATCTTGCTCCATGCATACACAGAGACTGAGAAAATGACAGGTGCACTCAAATGTACTATAGACGGAATTCTTGATGTCAGAATTCTATTTTGGAAGGTTGCATTGTGTTAAACTTTCTGAGGAAAAAACGATATATTTCTTTGCCACTGCGGGAGAAAGTAGCAAGAAATGAAACATTTTCTTTTGCTGCGAGGAATGCCATGTATATTTTCATTAGGAAAGCGAAAAATAAAAACACCTACAGCACCTGGTATTCCCAGGCAGTCTCCCAACCCGGTACTAATCAAGCCTCAACCCTGCTTAGCTTCCGAGATCTGACGGGATCGGGCACTTTCAAGGTAGTATGACCGTAGGTGGAGATTGCTGTCTCATGATATCCTCTCATTCTTAAATTCATGAGCCTATATCTTGCTCCATGCATACACAGAGACTGAGAAAATGACAGGTGCACTCAAATGTACTATAGACGGAATTCTTGATGTCAGAATTCTATTTTGGAAGGTTGCATTGTGTTAAACTTTCTGAGGAAAAAACGATATATTTCTTTGCCACTGCGGGAAAAAGTAGCAAGAAATGAAACATTTTCTTTTGCTGCGAGGAATGCCATGTATATTTTCATTAGGGAAGCGAAAAATAAAAACACCTACAGCACCTGGTATTCCCAGACAGTCTCCCAACCCTGTACTAATCAAGCCTCACCCTGCTTAGCTTCCGAGATCTGACGGGATCGGGCACTTTCAAGGTAGTATGGCCGTAGGTGGAGATTGCTGTCTCATGATATCCTCTCATTCTTAAATTCATGAGCCTATATCTTGCTCCATGCATACACAGAGACTGAGAAAATGACAGGTGCACTCAAATGTACTATAGACGGAATTCTTGATGTCAGAATTCTATTTTGGAAGGTTGCATTGTGTTAAACTTTCTGAGGAAAAAACGATATATTTCTTTGCCACTGCGGGAAAAAGTAGCAAGAAATGAAACATTTTCTTTTGCTGCGAGGAATGCCATGTATATTTTCATTAGGGAAGCGAAAAATAAAAACACCTACAGCACCTGGTATTCCCAGGCAGTCTCCCAACCCGGTACTAATCAAGCCTCAACCCTGCTTAGCTTCCGAGATCTGACGGGATCGGGCACTTTCAAGGTAGTATGGCCGTAGGTGGAGATTGCTGTTTCATGATATCCTCTCATTCTTAAATTCATGAGCCTATATCTTGCTCCATGCATACACAGAGACTGAGAAAATGACAGGTGCACTCAAATGTACTATAGACGGAATTCTTGATGTCAGAATTCTATTTTGGAAGGTTGCATTGTGTTAAACTTTCTGAGGAAAAAACGATATATTTCTTTGCCACTGCGGGAAAAAGTAGCAAGAAATGAAACATTTTCTTTTGCTGCGAGGAATGCCATGTATATTTTCATTAGGGAAGCGAAAAATAAAAACACCTATAGCACCTGGTATTCCCAGGCAGTCTCCCAACCCGGTACTAATCAAGCCTCACCCTGCTTAGCTTCCGATATCTGACGGGATCGGGCACTTTCAAGGTAGTATGGCCGTAGGTGGAGATTGCTGTCTCATGATATCCTCTCATTCTTAAATTCATGAGCCTATATCTTGCTCCATGCATACACAGAGACTGAGAAAATGACAGGTGTACTCAAATGTACTATAGACGGAATTCTTGATGTCAGAATTCTATTTTGGAATGTTGCATTGTGTTAAACTTTCTGAGGAAAAAACGATATATTTCTTTGCCACTGCGGGAAAAAGTAGCAAGAAATGAAACATTTTCTTTTGCTGCGAGGAATGCCATGTATATTTTCATTAGGGAAGCGAAAAATAAAAACACCTACAGCACCTGGTATTCCCAGGCAGTCTCCCAACCCGGTACTAATCAAGCCTCACCCTGCTTAGCTTCCGAGATCTGACGGGATCGGGCACTTTCAAGGTAGTATGGCCGTAGATGGAGATTGCTGTCTCATGATATCCTCTCATTCTTAAATTCATGAGCCTATATCTTGCTCCATGCATACACAGAGACTGAGAAAATGACAGGTGCACTCAAATGTACTATAGACGGAATTCTTGATGTCAGAATTCTATTTTGGAAGGTTGCATTGTGTTAAACTTTCTGAGGAAAAAACGATATATTTCTTTGCCACTGCGGGAAAAAGTAGCAAGAAATGAAACATTTTCTTTTGCTGCGAGGAATGCCATGTATATTTTCATTAGGGAAGCGAAAAATAAAAACACCTACAGCACCTGGTATTCCCAGGCAGTCTCCCAAACCGGTACTAATCAAGCCTCACACTGCTTAGCTTCCGAGATCTGACAGGATCGGGCACATTCAAGGTAGTATGGCCGTAGGTGGAGATTGCTGTCTCATGATATCCTCTCATTCTTAAATTCATGAGCCTATATCTTGCTCCATGCATACACAGAGACTGAGAAAATGACAGGTGCACTCAAATGTACTATAGACGGAATTCTTGATGTCAGAATTCTATTTTGGATGGTTGCATTGTGTTAAACTTTCTGAGGAAAAAACGATATATTTCTTTGCCACTGCGGGAGAAAGTAGCAAGAAATGAAACATTTTCTTTTGCTGCGAGGAATGCCATGTATATTTTCATTAGGGAAGCGAAAAATAAAAACACCTACAGCACCTGGTATTCCCAGGCAGTCTCCCAACCCGGTACTAATCAAGCCTCAACCCTGCTTAGCTTCCGAGATCTGACGGGATCGGGCACTTTCAAGGTAGTATGACCGTAGGTGGAGATTGCTGTCTCATGATATCCTCTCATTCTTAAATTCATGAGCCTATATCTTGCTCCATGCATACACAGAGACTGAGAAAATGACAGGTGCACTCAAATGTACTATAGACGGAATTCTTGATGTCAGAATTCTATTTTGGAAGGTTGCATTGTGTTAAACTTTCTGAGGAAAAAACGATATATTTCTTTGCCACTGCGGGAAAAAGTAGCAAGAAATTAAACATTTTCTTTTGCTGCGAGGAATGCCATGTATATTTTCATTAGGGAAGCGAAAAATAAAAACACCTACAGCACCTGGTATTCCCAGACAGTCTCCCAACCCTGTACTAATCAAGCCTCACCCTGCTTAGCTTCCGAGATCTGACGGGATCGGGCACTTTCAAGGTAGTATAGCCGTAGGTGGAGATTGCTGTCTCATGATATCCTCTCATTCTTAAATTCATGAGCCTATATCTTGCTCCATGCATACACAGAGACTGAGAAAATGACAGGTGCACTCAAATGTACTATAGACGGAATTCTTGATGTCAGAATTCTATTTTGGAAGGTTGCATTGTGTTAAACTTTCTGAGGAAAAAACGATATATTTCTTTGCCACTGCGGGAGAAAGTAGCAAGAAATGAAACATTTTCTTTTGCTGCGAGGAATGCCATGTATATTTTCATTAGGGAAGCGAAAAATAAAAACACCTACAGCACCTGGTATTCCCAGGCAGTCTCCCAACCCGGTACTAATCAAGCCTCAACAATGCTTAGCTTCCGAGATCTGACGGGATCGGGCACTTTCAAGGTAGTATGGCCGTAGGTGGAGATTGCTGTCTCATGATATCCTCTCATTCTTAAATTCATGAGCCTATATCTTGCTCCATGCATACACAGAGACTGAGAAAATGACAGGTGCACTCAAATGTACTATAGACGGAATTCTTGATGTCAGAATTCTATTTTGGAAGGTTGCATTGTGTTAAACTTTCTGAGGAAAAAACGATATATTTCTTTGCCACTGCGGGAAAAAGTAGCAAGAAATGAAACATTTTCTTTTGCTGCGAGGAATGCCATGTATATTTTCATTAGGGAAGCGAAAAATAAAAACACCTACAGCACCTGGTATTCCCAGACAGTCTCCCAAACCTGTACTAATCAAGCCTCACCCTGCTTAGCTTCCGAGATCTGACAGGATCGGGCACTTTCAAGGTAGTATGGCCGTAGGTGGAGATTGCTGTCTCATGATATCCTCTCATTCTTAAATTCATGAGCCTATATCTTGCTCCATGCATACACAGAGACTGAGAAAATGACAGGTGCACTCAAATGTACTATAGACGGAATTCTTGATGTCAGAATTCTATTTTGGAAGGTTGCATTGTGTTAAACTTTCTGAGGAAAAAACGATATATTTCTTTGCCACTGCGGGAAAAAGTAGCAAGAAATGAAACATTTTCTTTTGCTGCGAGGAATGCCATGTATATTTTCATTAGGGAAGCGAAAAATAAAAACACCTACAGCACCTGGTATTCCCAGGCAGTCTCCCAACCCGGTACTAATCAAGCTTCACCCTGCTTAGCTTCCGAGATCTGACGGGATCGGGCACTTTCAAGGTAGTATGGCCGTAGGTGGAGATTGCTGTCTCATGATATCCTCTCATTCTTAAATTCATGAGCCTATATCTTGCTCCATGCATACACAGAGACTGAGAAAATGACAGGTGTACTCAAATGTACTATAGACGGAATTCTTGATGTCAGAATTCTATTTTGGAATGTTGCATTGTGTTAAACTTTCTGAGGAAAAAACGATATATTTCTTTGCCACTGCGGGAAAAAGTAGCAAGAAATGAAACATTTTCTTTTGCTGCGAGGAATGCCATGTATATTTTCATTAGGGAAGCGAAAAATAAAAACACCTACAGCACCTGGTATTCCCAGGCAGTCTCCCAACCCGGTACTAATCAAGCCTCACCCTGCTTAGCTTCCGAGATCTGACGGGATCGGGCACTTTCAAGGTAGTATGGCCGTAGGTGGAGATTGCTGTCTCATGATATCCTCTCATTCTTAAATTCATGAGCCTATATCTTGCTCCATGCTTACACAGAGACTGAGAAAATGACAGGTGCACTCAAATGTACTATAGACGGAATTCTTGATGTCAGAATTCTATTTTGGAAGGTTGCATTGTGTTAAACTTTCTGAGGAAAAAACGATATATTTCTTTGCCACTGCGGGAAAAAGTAGCAAGAAATGAAACATTTTCTTTTGCTGCGAGGAATGCCATGTATATTTTCATTAGGGAAGCGAAAAATAAAAACACCTACAGCACCTGGTATTCCCAGGCAGTCTCCCAACCCGGTACTAATCAAGCCTCACGCTGCTTAGCTTCCGAGATCTGACGGGATCGGGCACTTTCAAGGTAGTATGGCCGTAGGTGGAGATTGCTGTCTCATGATATCCTCTCATTCTTAAATTCATGAGCCTATATCTTGCTCCATGCTTACACAGAGACTGAGAAAATGACAGGTGCACTCAAATGTACTATAGACGGAATTCTTGATGTCAGAATTCTATTTTGGAAGGTTGCATTGTGTTAAACTTTCTGAGGAAAAAACGATATATTTCTTTGCCACTGCGGGAAAAAGTAGCAAGAAATGAAACATTTTCTTTTGCTGCGAGGAATGCCATGTATATTTTCATTAGGGAAGCGAAAAATAAAAACACCTACAGCACCTGGTATTCCCAGGCAGTCTCCCAACCCGGTACTAATCAAGCTTCACCCTGCTTAGCTTCCGAGATCTGACGGGATCGGGCACTTTCAAGGTAGTATGGCCGTAGGTGGAGATTGCTGTCTCATGATATCCTCTCATTCTTAAATTCATGAGCCTATATCTTGCTCCATGCATACACAGAGACTGAGAAAATGACAGGTGTACTCAAATGTACTACAGTATAGACGGAATTCTTGATGTCAGAATTCTATTTTGGAATGTTGCATTGTGTTAAACTTTCTGAGGAAAAAACGATATATTTCTTTGCCACTGCGGGAAAAAGTAGCAAGAAATGAAACATTTTCTTTTGCTGCGAGGAATGCCATGTATATTTTCATTAGGGAAGCGAAAATTAAAAACACCTACAGCACCTGGTATTCCCAGGCAGTCTCCCAACCCGGTACTAATCAAGCCTCACCCTGCTTAGCTTCCGAGATCTGACGGGATCGGGCACTTTCAAGGTAGTATGGCCGTAAGTGGAGATTGCTGTCTCATGATATCCTCTCATTCTTAAATTCATGAGCCTATATCTTGCTCCATGCTTACACAGAGACTGAGAAAATGACAGGTGCACTCAAATGTACTATAGACGGAATTCTTGATGTCAGAATTCTATTTTGGAAGGTTGCATTGTGTTAAACTTTCTGAGGAAAAAACGATATATTTCTTTGCCACTGCGGGAGAAAGTAGCAAGAAATGAAACATTTTCTTTTGCTGCGAGGAATGCCATGTATATTTTCATTAGGGAAGCGAAAAATAAAAACACCTACAGCACCTGGTATTCCCAGGCAGTCTCCCAACCCGGTACTAATCAAGCCTCAACAATGCTTAGCTTCCGAGATCTGACGGGATCGGGCACTTTCAAGGTAGTATGGCCGTAAGTGGAGATTGCTGTCTCATGATATCCTCTCATTCTTAAATTCATGAGCCTATATCTTGCTCCATGCATACACAGAGACTGAGAAAATGACAGGTGCACTCAAATGTACTATAGACGGAATTCTTGATGTCAGAATTCTATTTTGGAAGGTTGCATTGTGTTAAACTTTCTGAGGAAAAAACGATATATTTCTTTGCCACTGCGGGAAAAAGTAGCAAGAAATGAAACATTTTCTTTTGCTGCGAGGAATGCCATGTATATTTTCATTAGGGAAGCGAAAAATAAAAACACCTACAGCACCTGGTATTCCCAGGCAGTCTCCCAACCCGGTACTAATCAAGCCTCACCCTGCTTAGCTTCCGAGATCTGACGGGATCGGGCACTTTCAAGGTAGTATGGCCGTAGGTGGAGATTGCTGTCTCATGATATCCTCTCATTCTTAAATTCATGAGCCTATATCTTGCTCCATGCTTACACAGAGACTGAGAAAATGACAGGTGCACTCAAATGTACTATAGACGGAATTCTTGATGTCAGAATTCTATTTTGGAAGGTTGCATTGTGTTGAACTTTCTGAGGAAAAAACGATATATTTCTTTGCCACTGCAGGAAAAAGTAGCAAGAAATGAAACATTTTCTTTTGCTGCGAGGAATGCCATGTATATTTTCATTAGGGAAGCGAAAAATAAAAACACCTACAGCACCTGGTATTCCCAGGCAGTCTCCCAACCCGGTACTAATCAAGCCTCACCCTGCTTAGCTTCCGAGATCTGACGGGATCGGGCACTTTCAAGGTAGTATGGCCGTAGGTGGAGATTGCTGTCTCATGATATCCTCTCATTCTTAAATTCATGAGCCTATATCTTGCTCCATGCTTACACAGAGACTGAGAAAATGACAGGTGCACTCAAATGTACTATAGACGGAATTCTTGATGTCAGAATTCTATTTTGGAAGGTTGCATTGTGTTGAACTTTCTGAGGAAAAAACGATATATTTCTTTGCCACTGCAGGAAAAAGTAGCAAGAAATGAAACATTTTCTTTTGCTGCGAGGAATGCCATGTATATTTTCATTAGGGAAGCGAAAAATAAAAACACCTACAGCACCTGGTATTCCCAGGCAGTCTCCCAACCCGGTACTAATCAAGCCTCACCCTGCTTAGCTTCCGAGATCTGACAGGATCGGGCACTTTCAAGGTAGTATGGCAGTAGGTGGAGATTGCTGTCTCATGATATCCTCTCATTCTTAAATTCATGAGCCTATATCTTGCTCCATGCATACACAGAGACTGAGAAAATGACAGGTGTACTCAAATGTACTATAGACGGAATTCTTGATGTCAGAATTCTATTTTGGAAGGTTGCATTGTGTTAAACTTTCTGAGGAAAAAACGATATATTTCTTTGCCACTGCAGGAAAAAGTAGCAAGAAATGAAACATTTTCTTTTGCTGCGAGGAATGCCATGTATATTTTCATTAGGGAAGCGAAAAATAAAAACACCTACAGCACCTGGTATTCCCAGGCAGTCTCCCAACCCGGTACTAATCAAGCCTCACCCTGCTTAGCTTCCGAGATCTGACGGGATCGGGCACTTTCAAGGTAGTATGGCCGTAGGTGGAGATTGCTGTCTCATGATATCCTCTCATTCTTAAATTCATGAGCCTATATCTTGCTCCATGCATACACAGAGACTGAGAAAATGACAGGTGCACTCAAATGTACTATAGACGGAATTCTTGATGTCAGAATTCTATTTTGGAAGGTTGCATTGTGTTAAACTTTCTGAGGAAAAAACGATATATTTCTTTGCCACTGCGGGAAAAAGTAGCAAGAAATGAAACATTTTCTTTTGCTGCGAGGAATGCCATGTATATTTTCATTAGGGAAGCGAAAAATAAAAACACCTACAGCACCTGGTATTCCCAGACAGTCTCCGTACCCGGTACTAATCAAGCCTCACCCTGCTTAGCTTCCGAGATCTGACGGGATCGGGCACTTTCAAGGTAGTATGGCCGTAGGTGGAGATTGCTGTCTCATGATATCCTCTCATTCTTAAATTCATGAGCCTATATCTTGCTCCATGCATACACAGAGACTGAGAAAATGACAGGTGTACTCAAATGTACTATAGACGGAATTCTTGATGTCAGAATTCTATTTTGGAATGTTGCATTGTGTTAAACTTTCTGAGGAAAAAACGATATATTTCTTTGCCACTGCGGGAAAAAGTAGCAAGAAATGAAACATTTTCTTTTGCTGCGAGGAATGCCATGTATATTTTCATTAGGGAAGCGAAAAATAAAAACACCTACAGCACCTGGTATTCCCAGGCAGTCTCCTAACCCGGTACTAATCAAGCCTCACCCTGCTTAGCTTCCGAGATCTGACAGGATCGGGCACTTTCAAGGTAGTATGGCCGTAGGTGGAGATTGCTGTCTCATGATATCCTCTCATTCTTAAATTCATGAGCCTATATCTTGCTCCATGCATACACAGAGACTGAGAAAATGACAGGTGCACTCAAATGTACTATAGACGGAATTCTTGATGTCAGAATTCTATTTTGGAAGGTTGCATTGTGTTAAACTTTCTGAGGAAAAAACGATATATTTCTTTGCCACTGCGGGAAAAAGTAGCAAGAAATGAAACATTTTCTTTTGCTGCGAGGAATGCCATATATATTTTCATTAGGGAAGCGAAAAATAAAAACACCTACAGCACCTGGTATTCCCAGGCAGTCTCCCAACCCGGTACTAATCAAGCCTCACCCTGCTTAGCTTCCGAGATCTGACGGGATCGGGCACTTTTAAGGTAGTATGGCCGTAGGTGGAGATTGCTATCTCATGATATCCTCTCATTCTTAAATTCATGAGCCTATATCTTGCTCCATGCATACACAGAGACTGAGAAAATGACAGGTGCACTCAAATGTACTATAGACGGAATTCTTGATGTCAGAATTCTATTTTGGAAGGTTGCATTGTGTTAAACTTTCTGAGGAAAAAACGATATATTTCTTTGCCACTGCGGGAAAAAGTAGCAAGAAATGAAACATTTTCTTTTGCTGCGAGGAATGCCATGTATATTTTCATTAGGGAAGCGAAAAATAAAAACACCTACAGCACCTGGTATTCCCAGGCAGTCTCCCAACCCGGTACTAATCAAGCCTCACCCTGCTTAGCTTCCGAGATCTGACGGGATCGGGCACTTTCAAGGTAGTATGGCCGTAGGTGGAGATTGCTGTCTCATGATATCCTCTCATTCTTAAATTCATGAGCCTATATCTTGCTCCATGCATACACAGAGACTGAGAAAATGACAGGTGCACTCAAATGTACTATAGACGGAATTCTTGATGTCAGAATTCTATTTTGGAAGGTTGCATTGTGTTAAACTTTCTGAGGAAAAAACGATATATTTCTTTGCCACTGCGGGAAAAAGTAGCAAGAAATGAAACATTTTCTTTTGCTGCGAGGAATGCCATGTATATTTTCATTAGGGAAGCGAAAAATAAAAACACATTCAGCACCTGGTATTCCCAGGTAGTCTCCCAACCCGGTACTAATCAAGCCTCACCCTGCTTAGTTTCTGAGATCTGACGGGATCGGGCACTTTCAAGGTAGTATGGCCGTAGGTGGAGATTGCTGTCTCATGATATCCTCTCATTCTTAAATTCATGAGCCTATATCTTGCTCCATGCATACACAGAGACTGAGAAAATGACAGGTGCACTCAAATGTACTATAGACGGAATTCTTGATGTCAGAATTCTATTTTGGAAGGTTGCATTGTGTTAAACTTTCTGAGGAAAAAACGATATATTTCTTTGCCACTGCGGGAAAAAGTAGCAAGAAATGAAACATTTTCTTTTGCTGCGAGGAATGCCATGTATATTTTCATTAGGGAAGCGAAAAATAAAAACACCTACAGCACCTGGTATTCCCAGGTAGTCTCCCAACCCGGTACTAATCAAGCCTCACCCTGCTTAGTTTCTGAGATCTGACGGGATCGGGCACTTTCAAGGTAGTATGGCCGTAGGTGGAGATTGCTGTCTCATGATATCCTCTCATTCTTAAATTCATGAGCCTATATCTTGCTCCATGCATACACAGAGACTGAGAAAATGACAGGTGCACTCAAATGTACTATAGACGGAATTCTTGATGTCAGAATTCTATTTTGGAAGGTTGCATTGTGTTAAACTTTCTGAGGAAAAAACGATATATTTCTTTGCCACTGCGGGAAAAAGTAGCAAGAAATGAAACATTTTCTTTTGCTGCGAGGAATGCCATGTATATTTTCATTAGGGAAGCGAAAAATAAAAACACCTATAGCACCTGGTATTCCCAGGCAGTCTCCCAACCCGGTACTAATCAAGCCTCACCCTGCTTAGTTTCTGAGATCTGACGGGATCGGGCACTTTCAAGGTAGTATGGCCGTAGGTGGAGATTGCTGTCTCATGATATCCTCTCATTCTTAAATTCATGAGCCTATATCTTGCTCCATGCATACACAGAGACTGAGAAAATGACAGGTGCACTCAAATGTACTATAGACGGAATTCTTGATGTCAGAATTCTATTTTGGAAGGTTGCATTGTGTTAAACTTTCTGAGGAAAAAACGATATATTTCTTTGCCACTGCGGGAAAAAGTAGCAAGAAATGAAACATTTTCTTTTGCTGCGAGGAATGCCATGTATATTTTCATTAGGGAAGCGAAAAATAAAAACACCTACAGCACCTGGTATTCCCAGGCAGTCTCCCAACCCGGTACTAATCAAGCCTCACCCTGCTTAGCTTCCGAGATCTGACAGGATCGGGCACTTTCAAGGTAGTAGGGCCGTAGGTGGAGATTGTTGTCTCATGATATCCTCTCATTCTTAAATTCATGAGCCTATATCTTGCTCCATGCATACACAGAGACTGAGAAAATGACAGGTGCACTCAAATGTACTATAGACGGAATTCTTGATGTCAGAATTCTATTTTGGAAGGTTGCATTGTGTTAAACTTTCTGAGGAAAAAACGATATATTTCTTTGCCACTGCGGGAAAAAGTAGCAAGAAATGAAACATTTTCTTTTGCTGCGAGGAATGCCATGTATATTTTCATTAGGGAAGCGAAAAATAAAAACACCTACAGCACCTGGTATTCCCAGGCAGTCTCCCAACCCAGTACTAATCAAGCCTCAACCTGCTTAGCTTCCGAGATCTGACGGGATCGGGCACTTTCAAGGTAGTATGGCCGTAGGTGGAGATTGCTGTCTCATGATATCCTCTCATTCTTAAATTCATGAGCCTATATCTTGCTCCATGCATACACAGAGACTGAGAAAATGACAGGTGCACTCAAATGTACTATAGACGGAATTCTTGATGTCAGAATTCTATTTTGGAAGGTTGCATTGTGTTAAACTTTCTGAGGAAAAAACGATATATTTCTTTGCCACTGCGGGAAAAAGTAGCAAGAAATGAAACATTTTCTTTTGCTGCGAGGAATGCCATGTATATTTTCATTAGGGAAGCGAAAAATAAAAACACCTACAGCACCTGGTATTCCCAGGCAGTCTCCCAACCCAGTACTAATCAAGCCTCACCCTGCTTAGCTTCCAAGATCTGACGGGATCGGGCACTTTCAAGGTAGTATGGCCGTAGGTGGAGATTGCTGTCTCATGATATCCTCTCATTCTTAAATTCATGAGCCTATATCTTGCTCCATGCATACACAGAGACTGAGAAAATGACAGGTGTACTCAAATGTACTATAGACGGAATTCTTGATGTCAGAATTCTATTTTGGAAGGTTGCATTGTGTTAAACTTTCTGAGGAAAAAACGATATATTTCTTTGCCACTGCGGGAAAAAGTAGCAAGAAATGAAACATTTTCTTTTGCTGCGAGGAATGCCATGTATATTTTCATTAGGGAAGCGAAAAATAAAAACACCTACAGCACCTGGTATTCCCAGGCAGTCTCCCAACCCGGTACTAATCAAGCCTCACCCTGCTTAGCTTCCGAGATCTGACGGGATCGGGCACTTTCAAGGTAGTATGGCCGTAGGTGGAGATTGCTGTCTCATGATATCCTCTCATTCTTAAATTCATGAGCCTATATCTTGCTCCATGCATACACAGAGACTGAGAAAATGACAGGTGTACTCAAATGTACTATAGACGGAATTCTTGATGTCAGAATTCTATTTTGGAATGTTGCATTGTGTTAAACTTTCTGAGGAAAAAACGATATATTTCTTTGCCACTGCGGGAAAAAGTAGCAAGAAATGAAACATTTTCTTTTGCTGCGAGGAATGCCATGTATATTTTCATTAGGGAAGCGAAAAATAAAAACACCTACAGCACCTGGTATTCCCAGGCAGTCTCCCAAATCGGTACTAATCAAGCCTCACCCTGCTTAGCTTCCGAGATCTGACAGGATCGGGCACTTTCAAGGTAGTATGGCCGTAGGTGGAGATTGCTGTCTCATGATATCCTCTCATTCTTAAATTCATGAGCCTATATCTTGCTCCATGCATACACAGAGACTGAGAAAATGACAGGTGCACTCAAATGTACTATAGACGGAATTCTTGATGTCAGAATTCTATTTTGGAAGGTTGCATTGTGTTAAACTTTCTGAGGAAAAAACGATATATTTCTTTGCCACTGCGGGAAAAAGTAGCAAGAAATGAAACATTTTCTTTTGCTGCGTGGAATGCCATGTATATTTTCATTAGGGAAGCGAAAAATAAAAACACCTTCAGCACCTGGTATTCCCAGGCAGTCTCCTAACCCGGTACTAATCAAGCCTCACCCTGCTTAGCTTCCGAGATCTGACAGGATCGGGCACTTTCAAGGTAGTATGGCCGTAGGTGGAGATTGCTGTCTCATGATATCCTCTCATTCTTAAATTCATGAGCCTATATCTTGCTCCATGCATACACAGAGACTGAGAAAATGACAGGTGTACTCCAATGTACTATAGACGGAATTCTTGATGTCAGAATTCTATTTTGGAAGGTTGCATTGTGTTAAACTTTCTGAGGAAAAAACAATAAAAAATTTTTTGCCACTGCGGGAAAAAGTAGCAAGAAATGAAACATTTTCTTTTGCTGCGAGGAATGCCATGTATATTTTCATTAGGGAAGCGAAAAATAAAAACACCTACAGCACCTGGTATTCCCAGGCAGTCTCCCAACCCGGTACTAATCAAGCCTCACCCTGCTTAGCTTCCGAGATCTGACGGGATCGGGCACTTTCAAGGTAGTATGGCCGTAGGTGGAGATTGCTGTCTCATGATATCCTCTCATTCTTAAATTCATGAGCCTATATCTTGCTCCATGCATACACAGAGACTGAGAAAATGACAGGTGTACTCAAATGTACTATAGACGGAATTCTTGATGTCAGAATTCTATTTTGGAAGGTTGCATTGTGTTAAACTTTCTGAGGAAAAAACGATATATTTCTTTGCCACTGCGGGAAAAAGTAGCAAGAAATGAAACATTTTCTTTTGCTGCGAGGAATGCCATGTATATTTTCATTAGGGAAGCGAAAAATAAAAACACCTACAGCACCTGGTATTCCCAGGCAGTCTCCCAACCCGGTACTAATCAAGCCTCACCCTGCTTAGCTTCCGAGATCTGACGGGATCGGGCACTTTCAAGGTAGTATGGCCGTAGGTGGAGATTGCTGTCTCATGATATCCTCTCATTCTTAAATTCATGAGCCTATATCTTGCTCCATGCATACACAGAGACTGAGAAAATGACAGGTGTACTCAAATGTACTATAGACGGAATTCTTGATGTCAGAATTCTATTTTGGAATGTTGCATTGTGTTAAACTTTCTGAGGAAAAAACGATATATTTCTTTGCCACTGCGGGAAAAAGTAGCAAGAAATGAAACATTTTCTTTTGCTGCGAGGAATGCCATGTATATTTTCATTAGGGAAGCGAAAAATAAAAACACCTACAGCACCTGGTATTCCCAGGCAGTCTCCCAAATCGGTACTAATCAAGCCTCACCCTGCTTAGCTTCCGAGATCTGACAGGATCGGGCACTTTCAAGGTAGTAGGGCCGTAGGTGGAGATTGCTGTCTCATGATATCCTCTCATTCTTAAATTCATGAGCCTATATCTTGCTCCATGCATACACAGAGACTGAGAAAATGACAGGTGCACTCAAATGTACTATAGACGGAATTCTTGATGTCAGAATTCTATTTTGGAAGGTTGCATTGTGTTAAACTTTCTGAGGAAAAAACGATATATTTCTTTGCCACTGCGGGAAAAAGTAGCAAGAAATGAAACATTTTCTTTTGCTGCGAGGAATGCCATATATATTTTCATTAGGGAAGCGAAAAATAAAAACACCTACAGCACCTGGTATTCCCAGGCAGTCTCCCAACCCGGTACTAATCAAGCCTTACCCTGCTTAGCTTCCGAGATCTGACGGGATCGGGCACTTTTAAGGTAGTATGGCCGTAGGTGGAGATTGCTGTCTCATGATATCCTCTCATTCTTAAATTCATGAGCCTATATCTTGCTCCATGCATACACAGAGACTGAGAAAATGACAGGTGCACTCAAATGTACTATAGACGGAATTCTTGATGTCAGAATTCTATTTTGGAAGGTTGCATTGTGTTAAACTTTCTGAGGAAAAAACGATATATTTCTTTGCCACTGCGGGAAAAAGTAGCAAGAAATGAAACATTTTCTTTTGCTGCGAGGAATGCCATGTATATTTTCATTAGGGAAGCGAAAAATAAAAACACCTACAGCACCTGGTATTCCCAGGCAGTCTCCCAACCCAGTACTAATCAAGCCTCACCCTGCTTAGCTTCCGAGATCTGACGGGATCGGGCACTTTCAAGGTAGTATGGCCGTAGGTGGAGATTGCTGTCTCATGATATCCTCTCATTCTTAAATTCATGAGCCTATATCTTGCTCCATGCATACACAGAGACTGAGAAAATGACAGGTGCACTCAAATGTACTATAGACGGAATTCTTGATGTCAGAATTCTATTTTGGAAGGTTGCATTGTGTTAAACTTTCTGAGGAAAAAACGATATATTTCTTTGCCACTGCGGGAAAAAGTAGCAAGAAATGAAACATTTTCTTTTGCTGCGAGGAATGCCATGTATATTTTCATTAGGGAAGCGAAAAATAAAAACACCTACAGCACCTGGTATTCCCAGGCAGTCTCCCAACCCGGTACTAATCAAGCCTCACCCTGCTTAGCTTCCGAGATCTGACGGGATCGGGCACTTTCAAGGTAGTATGGCCGTAGGTGGAGATTGCTGTCTCATGATATCCTCTCATTCTTAAATTCATGAGCCTATATCTTGCTCCATGCATACACAGAGACTGAGAAAATGACAGGTGCACTCAAATGTACTATAGGCGGAATTCTTGATGTCAGAATTCTATTTTGGAAGGTTGCATTGTGTTAAACTTTCTGAGGAAAAAACGATATATTTCTTTGCCACTGCGGGAAAAAGTAGCAAGAAATGAAACATTTTCTTTTGCTGCGAGGAATGCCATGTATATTTTCATTAGGGAAGCGAAAAATAAAAACACCTACAGCACCTGGTATTCCCAGGCAGTCTCCCAACCCGGTACTAATCAAGCCTCACCCTGCTTAGCTTCCGAGATCTGACGGGATCGGGCACTTTTAAGGTAGTATGGCCGTAGGTGGAGATTGCTGTCTCATGATATCCTCTCATTCTTAAATTCATGAGCCTATATCTTGCTCCATGCATACACAGAGACTGAGAAAATGACAGGTGCACTCAAATGTACTATAGACGGAATTCTTGATGTCAGAATTCTATTTTGGAAGGTTGCATTGTGTTAAACTTTCTGAGGAAAAAACGATATATTTCTTTGCCACTGCGGGAAAAAGTAGCAAGAAATGAAACATTTTCTTTTGCTGCGAGGAATGCCATGTATATTTTCATTAGGGAAGCGAAAAATAAAAACACCTACAGCACCTGGTATTCCCAGACAGTCTCCGTACCCGGTACTAATCAAGCCTCACCCTGCTTAGCTTCCGAGATCTGACGGGATCGGGCACTTTCAAGGTAGTATGGCCGTAGGTGGAGATTGCTGTCTCATGATATCCTCTCATTCTTAAATTCATGAGCCTATATCTTGCTCCATGCATACACAGAGACTGAGAAAATGACAGGTGTACTCAAATGTACTATAGACGGAATTCTTGATGTCAGAATTCTATTTTGGAATGTTGCATTGTGTTAAACTTTCTGAGGAAAAAACGATATATTTCTTTGCCACTGCGGGAAAAAGTAGCAAGAAATGAAACATTTTCTTTTGCTGCGAGGAATGCCATGTATATTTTCATTAGGGAAGCGAAAAATAAAAACACCTACAGCACCTGGTATTCCCAGGCAGTCTCCTAACCCGGTACTAATCAAGCCTCACCCTGCTTAGCTTCCGAGATCTGACAGGATCGGGCACTTTCAAGGTAGTATGGCCGTAGGTGGAGATTGCTGTCTCATGATATCCTCTCATTCTTAAATTCATGAGCCTATATCTTGCTCCATGCATACACAGAGACTGAGAAAATGACAGGTGCACTCAAATGTACTATAGACGGAATTCTTGATGTCAGAATTCTATTTTGGAAGGTTGCATTGTGTTAAACTTTCTGAGGAAAAAACGATATATTTCTTTGCCACTGCGGGAAAAAGTAGCAAGAAATGAAACATTTTCTTTTGCTGCGAGGAATGCCATATATATTTTCATTAGGGAAGCGAAAAATAAAAACACCTACAGCACCTGGTATTCCCAGGCAGTCTCCCAACCCGGTACTAATCAAGCCTCACCCTGCTTAGCTTCCGAGATCTGACGGGATCGGGCACTTTTAAGGTAGTATGGCCGTAGGTGGAGATTGCTATCTCATGATATCCTCTCATTCTTAAATTCATGAGCCTATATCTTGCTCCATGCATACACAGAGACTGAGAAAATGACAGGTGCACTCAAATGTACTATAGACGGAATTCTTGATGTCAGAATTCTATTTTGGAAGGTTGCATTGTGTTAAACTTTCTGAGGAAAAAACGATATATTTCTTTGCCACTGCGGGAAAAAGTAGCAAGAAATGAAACATTTTCTTTTGCTGCGAGGAATGCCATGTATATTTTCATTAGGGAAGCGAAAAATAAAAACACCTACAGCACCTGGTATTCCCAGGCAGTCTCCCAACCCGGTACTAATCAAGCCTCACCCTGCTTAGCTTCCGAGATCTGACGGGATCGGGCACTTTCAAGGTAGTATGGCCGTAGGTGGAGATTGCTGTCTCATGATATCCTCTCATTCTTAAATTCATGAGCCTATATCTTGCTCCATGCATACACAGAGACTGAGAAAATGACAGGTGCACTCAAATGTACTATAGACGGAATTCTTGATGTCAGAATTCTATTTTGGAAGGTTGCATTGTGTTAAACTTTCTGAGGAAAAAACGATATATTTCTTTGCCACTGCGGGAAAAAGTAGCAAGAAATGAAACATTTTCTTTTGCTGCGAGGAATGCCATGTATATTTTCATTAGGGAAGCGAAAAATAAAAACACCTACAGCACCTGGTATTCCCAGGTAGTCTCCCAACCCGGTACTAATCAAGCCTCACCCTGCTTAGTTTCTGAGATCTGACGGGATCGGGCACTTTCAAGGTAGTATGGCCGTAGGTGGAGATTGCTGTCTCATGATATCCTCTCATTCTTAAATTCATGAGCCTATATCTTGCTCCATGCATACACAGAGACTGAGAAAATGACAGGTGCACTCAAATGTACTATAGACGGAATTCTTGATGTCAGAATTCTATTTTGGAAGGTTGCATTGTGTTAAACTTTCTGAGGAAAAAACGATATATTTCTTTGCCACTGCGGGAAAAAGTAGCAAGAAATGAAACATTTTCTTTTGCTGCGAGGAATGCCATGTATATTTTCATTAGGGAAGCGAAAAATAAAAACACCTATAGCACCTGGTATTCCCAGGCAGTCTCCCAACCCGGTACTAATCAAGCCTCACCCTGCTTAGTTTCTGAGATCTGACGGGATCGGGCACTTTCAAGGTAGTATGGCCGTAGGTGGAGATTGCTGTCTCATGATATCCTCTCATTCTTAAATTCATGAGCCTATATCTTGCTCCATGCATACACAGAGACTGAGAAAATGACAGGTGCACTCAAAAGTACTATAGACGGAATTCTTGATGTCAGAATTCTATTTTGGAAGGTTGCATTGTGTTAAACTTTCTGAGGAAAAAACGATATATTTCTTTGCCACTGCGGGAAAAAGTAGCAAGAAATGAAACATTTTCTTTTGCTGCGAGGAATGCCATGTATATTTTCATTAGGGAAGCGAAAAATAAAAACACCTACAGCACCTGGTATTCCCAGGCAGTCTCCCAACCCGGTACTAATCAAGCCTCACCCTGCTTAGCTTCCGAGATCTGACAGGATCGGGCACTTTCAAGGTAGTAGGGCCGTAGGTGGAGATTGTTGTCTCATGATATCCTCTCATTCTTAAATTCATGAGCCTATATCTTGCTCCATGCATACACAGAGACTGAGAAAATGACAGGTGCACTCAAATGTACTATAGACGGAATTCTTGATGTCAGAATTCTATTTTGGAAGGTTGCATTGTGTTAAACTTTCTGAGGAAAAAACGATATATTTCTTTGCCACTGCGGGAAAAAGTAGCAAGAAATGAAACATTTTCTTTTGCTGCGAGGAATGCCATGTATATTTTCATTAGGGAAGCGAAAAATAAAAACACCTACAGCACCTGGTATTCCCAGGCAGTCTCCCAACCCAGTACTAATCAAGCCTCAACCTGCTTAGCTTCCGAGATCTGACGGGATCGGGCACTTTCAAGGTAGTATGGCCGTAGGTGGAGATTGCTGTCTCATGATATCCTCTCATTCTTAAATTCATGAGCCTATATCTTGCTCCATGCATACACAGAGACTGAGAAAATGACAGGTGCACTCAAAAGTACTATAGACGGAATTCTTGATGTCAGAATTCTATTTTGGAAGGTTGCATTGTGTTAAACTTTCTGAGGAAAAAACGATATATTTCTTTGCCACTGCGGGAAAAAGTAGCAAGAAATGAAACATTTTCTTTTGCTGCGAGGAATGCCATGTATATTTTCATTAGGGAAGCGAAAAATAAAAACACCTACAGCACCTGGTATTCCCAGGCAGTCTCCCAACCCGGTACTAATCAAGCCTCACCCTGCTTAGCTTCCGAGATCTGACAGGATCGGGCACTTTCAAGGTAGTAGGGCCGTAGGTGGAGATTGTTGTCTCATGATATCCTCTCATTCTTAAATTCATGAGCCTATATCTTGCTCCATGCATACACAGAGACTGAGAAAATGACAGGTGCACTCAAATGTACTATAGACGGAATTCTTGATGTCAGAATTCTATTTTGGAAGGTTGCATTGTGTTAAACTTTCTGAGGAAAAAACGATATATTTCTTTGCCACTGCGGGAAAAAGTAGCAAGAAATGAAACATTTTCTTTTGCTGCGAGGAATGCCATGTATATTTTCATTAGGGAAGCGAAAAATAAAAACACCTACAGCACCTGGTATTCCCAGGCAGTCTCCCAACCCAGTACTAATCAAGCCTCAACCTGCTTAGCTTCCGAGATCTGACGGGATCGGGCACTTTCAAGGTAGTATGGCCGTAGGTGGAGATTGCTGTCTCATGATATCCTCTCATTCTTAAATTCATGAGCCTATATCTTGCTCCATGCATACACAGAGACTGAGAAAATGACAGGTGCACTCAAATGTACTATAGACGGAATTCTTGATGTCAGAATTCTATTTTGGAAGGTTGCATTGTGTTAAACTTTCTGAGGAAAAAACGATATATTTCTTTGCCACTGCGGGAAAAAGTAGCAAGAAATGAAACATTTTCTTTTGCTGCGAGGAATGCCATGTATATTTTCATTAGGGAAGCGAAAAATAAAAACACCTACAGCACCTGGTATTCCCAGGCAGTCTCCCAACCCAGTACTAATCAAGCCTCACCCTGCTTAGCTTCCGAGATCTGACGGGATCGGGCACTTTCAAGGTAGTATGGCCGTAGGTGGAGATTGCTGTCTCATGATATCCTCTCATTCTTAAATTCATGAGCCTATATCTTGCTCCATGCATACACAGAGACTGAGAAAATGACAGGTGCACTCAAATGTACTATAGACGGAATTCTTGATGTCAGAATTCTATTTTGGAAGGTTGCATTGTGTTAAACTTTCTGAGGAAAAAACGATATATTTCTTTGCCACTGCGGGAAAAAGTAGCAAGAAATGAAACATTTTCTTTTGCTGCGAGGAATGCCATGTATATTTTCATTAGGGAAGCGAAAAATAAAAACACCTACAGCACCTGGTATTCCCAGGCAGTCTCCCAACCCAGTACTAATCAAGCCTTAACCTGCTTAGCTTCCGAGATCTGACGGGATCGGGCACTTTCAAGGTAGTATGGCCGTAGGTGGAGATTACTGTCTCATGATATCCTCTCATTCTTAAATTCATGAGCCTATATCTTGCTCCATGCATACACAGAGACTGAGAAAATGACAGGTGCACTCAAATGTACTATAGACGGAATTCTTGATGTCAGAATTCTATTTTGGAAGGTTGCATTGTGTTAAACTTTCTGAGGAAAAAACGATATATTTCTTTGCCACTGCGGGAAAAAGTAGCAAGAAATGAAACATTTTCTTTTGCTGCGAGGAATGCCATGTATATTTTCATTAGGGAAGCGAAAAATAAAAACACATACAGCACCTGGTATTCCCAGGCAGTCTCCCAACCCAGTACTAATCAAGCCTCACCCTGCTTAGCTTCCGAGATCTGACGGGATCGGGCACTTTCAAGGTAGTATGGCCGTAGGTGGAGATTGCTGTCTCATGATATCCTCTCATTCTTAAATTCATGAGCCTATATCTTGCTCCATGCATACACAGAGACTGAGAAAATGACAGGTGCACTCAAATGTACTATAGACGGAATTCTTGATGTCAGAATTCTATTTTGGAATGTTGCATTGTGTTAAACTTTCTGAGGAAAAAACGATATATTTCTTTGCCACTGCGGGAAAAAGTAGCAAGAAATGAAACATTTTCTTTTGCTGCGAGGAATGCCATGTATATTTTCATTAGGGAAGCGAAAAATAAAAACACCCACAGCACCTGGTATTCCCAGGCAGTCTCCTAACCCGGTACTAATCAAGCCTCACCCTGCTTAGCTTCCGAGATCTGACAGGATCGGGCACTTTCAAGGTAGTATGGCCGTAGGTGGAGATTGCTGTCTCATGATATCCTCTCATTCTTAAATTCATGAGCCTATATCTTGCTCCATGCATACACAGAGACTGAGAAAATGACAGGTGCACTCAAATGTACTATAGACGGAATTCTTGATGTCAGAATTCTATTTTGGAAGGTTGCATTGTGTTAAACTTTCTGAGGAAAAAACGATATATTTCTTTGCCACTGCGGGAAAAAGTAGCAAGAAATGAAACATTTTCTTTTGCTGCGAGGAATGCCATGTATATTTTCATTAGGGAAGCGAAAAATAAAAACACCTACAGCACCTGGTATTCCCAGGCAGTCTCCCAACCCGGTACTAATCAAGCCTCACCCTGCTTAGCTTCCGAGATCTGACGGGATCGGGCACTTTCAAGGTAGTATGGCCGTAGGTGGAGATTGCTGTCTCATGATATCCTCTCATTCTTAAATTCATGAGCCTATATCTTGCTCCATGCATACACAGAGACTGAGAAAATGACAGGTGCACTCAAATGTACTATAGACGGAATTCTTGATGTCAGAATTCTATTTTGGAAGGTTGCATTGTGTTACACTTTCTGAGGAAAAAACGATATATTTCTTTGCCACTGCGGGAAAAAGTAGCAAGAAATGAAACATTTTCTTTTGCTGCGAGGAATGCCATGTATATTTTCATTAGGGAAGCGAAAAATAAAAACACCTACAGCACCTGGTATTCCCAGGCAGTCTCCCAACCCGGTACTAATCAAGCCTCACCCTGCTTAGCTTCCGAGATCTGACGGGATCGGGCACTTTTAAGGTAGTATGGCCGTAGGTGGAGATTGCTGTCTCATGATATCCTCTCATTCTTAAATTCATGAGCCTATATCTTGCTCCATGCATACACAGAGACTGAGAAAATGACAGGTGCACTCAAATGTACTATAGACGGAATTCTTGATGTCAGAATTCTATTTTGGAAGGTTGCATTGTGTTAAACTTTCTGAGGAAAAAACGATATATTTCTTTGCCACTGCGGGAAAAAGTAGCAAGAAATGAAACATTTTCTTTTGCTGCGAGGAATGCCATGTATATTTTCATTAGGGAAGCGAAAAATAAAAACACCTACAGCACCTGGTATTCCCAGGCAGTCTCCCAACCCGGTATTAATCAAGCCTCACACTGCTTAGCTTCCGAGATCTGACAGGATCGGGCACTTTCAAGGTAGTAGGGCCGTAGGTGGAGATTGCTGTCTCATGATATCCTCTCATTCTTAAATTCATGAGCCTATATCTTGCTCCATGCATACACAGAGACTGAGAAAATGACAGGTGCACTCAAATGTACTATAGACGGAATTCTTGATGTCAGAATTCTATTTTGGAAGGTTGCATTGTGTTAAACTTTCTGAGGAAAAAACGATATATTTCTTTGCCACTGCGGGAAAAAGTAGCAAGAAATGAAACATTTTCTTTTGCTGCGAGGAATGCCATGTATATTTTCATTAGGGAAGCGAAAAATAAAAACACCTACAGCACCTGGTATTCCCAGGCAGTCTCCTAACCCGGTACTAATCAAGCCTCACCCTGCTTAGCTTCCGAGATCTGACAGGATCGGGCACTTTCAAGGTAGTATGGCCGTAGGTGGAGATTGCTGTCTCATGATATCCTCTCATTCTTAAATTCATGAGCCTATATCTTGCTCCATGCATACACAGAGACTGAGAAAATGACAGGTGCACTCAAATGTACTATAGACGGAATTCTTGATGTCAGAATTCTATTTTGGAAGGTTGCATTGTGTTAAACTTTCTGAGGAAAAAACGATATATTTCTTTGCCACTGCGGGAAAAAGTAGCAAGAAATGAAACATTTTCTTTTGCTGCGAGGAATGCCATGTATATTTTCATTAGGGAAGCGAAAAATAAAAACACCTACAGCACCTGGTATTCCCAGGCAGTCTCCCAACCCAGTACTAATCAAGCCTCACCCTGCTTAGCTTCCGAGATCTGACGGGATCGGGCACTTTCAAGGTAGTATGGCCGTAGGTGGAGATTGCTGTCTCATGATATCCTCTCATTCTTAAATTCATGAGCCTATATCTTGCTCCATGCATACACAGAGACTGAGAAAATGACAGGTGCACTAAAATGTACTATAGACGGAATTCTTGATGTCAGAATTCTATTTTGGAATGTTGCATTGTGTTAAACTTTCTGAGGAAAAAACGATATATTTCTTTGCCACTGCGGGAAAAAGTAGCAAGAAATGAAACATTTTCTTTTGCTGCGAGGAATGCCATGTATATTTTCATTAGGGAAGCGAAAAATAAAAACACCTACAGCACCTGGTATTCCCAGGCAGTCTCCTAACCCGGTACTAATCAAGCCTCACCCTGCTTAGCTTCCGAGATCTGACAGGATCGGGCACTTTCAAGGTAGTATGGCCGTAGGTGGAGATTGCTGTCTCATGATATCCTCTCATTCTTAAATTCATGAGCCTATATCTTGCTCCATGCATACACAGAGACTGAGAAAATGACAGGTGCACTCAAATGTACTATAGACGGAATTCTTGATGTCAGAATTCTATTTTGGAAGGTTGCATTGTGTTAAACTTTCTGAGGAAAAAACGATATATTTCTTTGCCACTGCGGGAAAAAGTAGCAAGAAATGAAACATTTTCTTTTGCTGCGAGGAATGCCATGTATATTTTCATTAGGGAAGCGAAAAATAAAAACACCTACAGCACCTGGTATTCCCAGGCAGTCTCCCAACCCGGTACTAATCAAGCCTCACCCTGCTTAGCTTCCGAGATCTGACGGGATCGGGCACTTTCAAGGTAGTATGGCCGTAGGTGGAGATTGCTGTCTCATGATATCCTCTCATTCTTAAATTCATGAGCCTATATCTTGCTCCATGCATACACAGAGACTGAGAAAATGACAGGTGCACTCAAATGTACTATAGACGGAATTCTTGATGTCAGAATTCTATTTTGGAAGGTTGCATTGTGTTAAACTTTCTGAGGAAAAAACGATATATTTCTTTGCCACTGCGGGAAAAAGTAGCAAGAAATGAAACATTTTCTTTTGCTGCGAGGAATGCCATGTATATTTTCATTAGGGAAGCGAAAAATAAAAACACCTACAGCACCTGGTATTATCAGGCAGTCTCCCAACCCGGTACTAATCAAGCCTCACCCTGCTTAGCTTCCGAAATCTGACAGGATCGGGCACTTTCAAGGTAGTAGGGCCGTAGGTGGAGATTGCTGTCTCATGATATCCTCTCATTCTTAAATTCATGAGCCTATATCTTGCTCCATGCATACACAGAGACTGAGAAAATGACAGGTGCACTCAAATGTTCTATAGACGGAATTCTTGATGTCAGAATTCTATTTTGGAAGGTTGCATTGTGTTAAACTTTCTGAGGAAAAAACGATATATTTCTTTGCCACTGCGGGAAAAAGTAGCAAGAAATGAAACATTTTCTTTTGCTGCGAGGAATGCCATGTATATTTTCATTAGGGAAGCGAAAAATAAAAACACCTACAGCACCTGGTATTCCCAGGCAGTCTCCCAACCCGGTACTAATCAAGCCTCACCCGGCTTAGCTTCCGAGATCTGACGGGATCGGGCACTTTCAAGGTAGTATGGCCGTAGGTGGAGATTGCTGTCTCATGATATCCTCTCATTCTTAAATTCATGAGCCTATATCTTGCTCCATGCATACACAGAGACTGAGAAAATGACAGGTGCACTCAAATGTACTACAGACGGAATTCTTGATGTCAGAATTCTATTTTGGAATGTTGCATTGTGTTAAACTTTCTGAGGAAAAAACGATATATTTCTTTGCCACTGCGGGAAAAAGTAGCAAGAAATGAAACATTTTCTTTTGCTGCGAGGAATGCCATGTATATTTTCATTAGGGAAGCGAAAAATAAAAACACCTACAGCACCTGGTATTCCCAGGCAGTCTCCTAACCCGGTACTAATCAAGCCTCACCCTGCTTAGCTTCCGAGATCTGACAGGATCAGGCACTTTCAAGGTAGTATGGCCGTAGGTGGAGATTGCTGTCTCATGATATCCTCTCATTCTTAAATTCATGAGCCTATATCTTGCTCCATGCATACACAGAGACTGAGAAAATGACAGGTGCACTCAAATGTACTATAGACGGAATTCTTGATGTCAGAATTCTATTTTGGAAGGTTGCATTGTGTTAAACTTTCTGAGGAAAAAACGATATATTTCTTTGCCACTGCGGGAAAAAGTAGCAAGAAATGAAACATTTTCTTTTGCTGCGAGGAATGCCATATATATTTTCATTAGGGAAGCGAAAAATAAAAACACCTACAGCACCTGGTATTCCCAGGCAGTCTCCCAACCCGGTACAAATCAAGCCTCACCCTGCTTAGCTTCCGAGATCTGACGTTATCGGGCACTTTTAAGGTAGTATGGCCGTAGGTGGAGATTGCTGTCTCATGATATCCTCTCATTCTTAAATTCATGAGCCTATATCTTGCTCCATGCATACACAGAGACTGAGAAAATGACAGGTGCACTCAAATGTACTATAGACGGAATTCTTGATGTCAGAATTCTATTTTGGAAGGTTGCATTGTGTTAAACTTTCTGAGGAAAAAACGATATATTTCTTTGCCACTGCGGGAAAAAGTAGCAAGAAATGAAACATTTTCTTTTGCTGCGAGGAATGCCATGTATATTTTCATTAGGGAAGCGAAAAATAAAAACACCTACAGCACCTGGTATTCCCAGGCAGTCTCCCAACCCGGTACTAATCAAGCCTCACCCTGCTTAGCTTCGGAGATCTGACAGGATCGGGCACTTTCAAGGTAGTAGGGCCGTAGGTGGAGATTGCTGTCTCATGATATCCTCTCATTCTTAAATTCATGAGCCTATATCTTGCTCCATGCATACACAGAGACTGAGAAAATGACAGGTGCACTCAAATGTACTATAGACGGAATTCTTGATGTCAGAATTCTATTTTGGAAGGTTGCATTGTGTTAAACTTTCTGAGGAAAAAACGATATATTTCTTTGCCACTGCGGGAAAAAGTAGCAAGAAATGAAACATTTTCTTTTGCTGTGAGGAATGCCATGTATATTTTCATTAGGGAAGCGAAAAATAAAAACACCTACAGCACCTGGTATTCCCAGGCAGTCTCCCAACCCAGTACTAATCAAGCCTCACCCTGCTTAGCTTCCGAGATCTGACGGGATCGGGCACTTTCAAGGTAGTATGGCCGTAGGTGGAGATTGCTGTCTCATGATATCCTCTCATTCTTAAATTCATGAGCCTATATCTTGCTCCATGCATACACAGAGACTGAGAAAATGACAGGTGCACTCAAATGTACTATAGACGGAATTCTTGATGTCAGAATTCTATTTTGGAAGGTTGCATTGTGTTAAACTTTCTGAGGAAAAAACGATATATTTCTTTGCCACTGCGGGAAAAAGTAGCAAGAAATGAAACATTTTCTTTTGCTGCGAGGAATGCCATGTATATTTTCATTAGGGAAGCGAAAAATAAAAACACCTACAGCACCTGGTATTCCCAGGCAGTCTCCCAACCCAGTACTAATCAAGCCTCACCCTGCTTAGCTTCGGAGATCTGACAGGATCGGGCACTTTCAAGGTAGTAGGGCCGTAGGTGGAGATTGCTGTCTCATGATATCCTCTCATTCTTAAATTCATGAGCCTATATCTTGCTCCATGCATACACAGAGACTGAGAAAATGACAGGTGCACTCAAATGTACTATAGACGGAATTCTTGATGTCAGAATTCTATTTTGGAAGGTTGCATTGTGTTAAACTTTCTGAGGAAAAAACGATATATTTCTTTGCCACTGCGGGAAAAAGTAGCAAGAAATGAAACATTTTCTTTTGCTGCGAGGAATGCCATATATATTTTCATTAGGGAAGCGAAAAATAAAAACACCTACAGCACCTGGTATTCCCAGGCAGTCTCCCAACCCGGTACAAATCAAGCCTCACCCTGCTTAGCTTCCGAGATCTGACGTGATCGGGCACTTTTAAGGTAGTATGGCCGTAGGTGGAGATTGCTGTCTCATGATATCCTCTCATTCTTAAATTCATGAGCCTATATCTTGCTCCATGCATACACAGAGACTGAGAAAATGACAGGTGCACTCAAATGTACTATAGACGGAATTCTTGATGTCAGAATTCTATTTTGGAAGGTTGCATTGTGTTAAACTTTCTGAGGAAAAAACGATATATTTCTTTGCCACTGCGGGAAAAAGTAGCAAGAAATGAAACATTTTCTTTTGCTGTGAGGAATGCCATGTATATTTTCATTAGGGAAGCGAAAAATAAAAACACCTACAGCACCTGGTATTCCCAGGCAGTCTCCCAACCCAGTACTAATCAAGCCTCACCCTGCTTAGCTTCCGAGATCTGACGGGATCGGGCACTTTCAAGGTAGTATGGCCGTAGGTGGAGATTGCTGTCTCATGATATCCTCTCATTCTTAAATTCATGAGCCTATATCTTGCTCCATGCATACACAGAGACTGAGAAAATGACAGGTGCACTCAAATGTACTATAGACGGAATTCTTGATGTCAGAATTCTATTTTGGAAGGTTGCATTGTGTTAAACTTTCTGAGGAAAAAACGATATATTTCTTTGCCACTGCGGGAAAAAGTAGCAAGAAATGAAACATTTTCTTTTGCTGCGAGGAATGCCATGTATATTTTCATTAGGGAAGCGAAAAATAAAAACACCTACAGCACCTGGTATTCCCAGGCAGTCTCCCAACCCGGTACTAATCAAGCCTCACCCTGCTTAGCTTCGGAGATCTGACAGGATCGGGCACTTTCAAGGTAGTAGGGCCGTAGGTGGAGATTGCTGTCTCATGATATCCTCTCATTCTTAAATTCATGAGCCTATATCTTGCTCCATGCATACACAGAGACTGAGAAAATGACAGGTGCACTCAAATGTACTATAGACGGAATTCTTGATGTCAGAATTCTATTTTGGAAGGTTGCATTGTGTTAAACTTTCTGAGGAAAAAACGATATATTTCTTTGCCACTGCGGGAAAAAGTAGCAAGAAATGAAACATTTTCTTTTGCTGCGAGGAATGCCATGTATATTTTCATTAGGGAAGCGAAAAATAAAAACACCTACAGCACCTGGTATTCCCAGGCAGTCTCCCAACCCGGTACTAATCAAGCCTCACCCTGCAGAGCTTCCGAGATCTGACGGGATCGGGCACTTTCAAGGTAGTATGGCCGTAGGTGGAGATTGCTGTCTCATGATATCCTCTCATTCTTAAATTCATGAGCCTATATCTTGCTCCATGCATACACAGAGACTGAGAAAATGACAGGTGCACTCAAATGTACTATAGACGGAATTCTTGATGTCAGAATTCTATTTTGGAAGGTTGCATTGTGTTAAACTTTCTGAGGAAAAAACGATATATTTCTTTGCCACTGCGGGAAAAAGTAGCAAGAAATGAAACATTTTCTTTTGCTGCGAGGAATGCCATGTATATTTTCATTAGGGAAGCGAAAAATAAAAACACCTACAGCACCTGGTATTCCCAGGCAGTCTCCCAACCCGGTACTAATCAAGCCTCACCCTGCAGAGCTTCCGAGATCTGACGGGATCGGGCACTTTCAAGGTAGTATGGCCGTAGGTGGAGATTGCTGTCTCATGATATCCTCTCATTCTTAAATTCATGAGCCTATATCTTGCTCCATGCATACACAGAGACTGAGAAAATGACAGGTGCACTCAAATGTACTATAGACGGAATTCTTGATGTCAGAATTCTATTTTGGAAGGTTGCATTGTGTTAAACTTTCTGAGGAAAAAACGATATATTTCTTTGCCACTGCGGGAAAAAGTAGCAAGAAATGAAACATTTTCTTTTGCTGTGAGGAATGCCATGTATATTTTCATTAGGGAAGCGAAAAATAAAAACACCTACAGCACCTGGTATTCCCAGGCAGTCTCCCAACCCAGTACTAATCAAGCCTCACCCTGCTTAGCTTCGGAGATCTGACAGGATCGGGCACTTTCAAGGTAGTAGGGCCGTAGGTGGAGATTGCTGTCTCATGATATCCTCTCATTCTTAAATTCATGAGCCTATATCTTGCTCCATGCATACACAGAGACTGAGAAAATGACAGGTGCACTCAAATGTACTATAGACGGAATTCTTGATGTCAGAATTCTATTTTGGAAGGTTGCATTGTGTTAAACTTTCTGAGGAAAAAACGATATATTTCTTTGCCACTGCGGGAAAAAGTAGCAAGAAATGAAACATTTTCTTTTGCTGCGAGGAATGCCATGTATATTTTCATTAGGGAAGCGAAAAATAAAAACACCTACAGCACCTGGTATTCCCAGGCAGTCTCCCAACCCGGTACTAATCAAGCCTCACCCTGCAGAGCTTCCGAGATCTGACGGGATCGGGCACTTTCAAGGTAGTATGGCCGTAGGTGGAGATTGCTGTCTCATGATATCCTCTCATTCTTAAATTCATGAGCCTATATCTTGCTCCATGCATACACAGAGACTGAGAAAATGACAGGTGCACTCAAATGTACTATAGACGGAATTCTTGATGTCAGAATTCTATTTTGGAAGGTTGCATTGTGTTAAACTTTCTGAGGAAAAAACGATATATTTCTTTGCCACTGCGGGAAAAAGTAGCAAGAAATGAAACATTTTCTTTTGCTGCGAGGAATGCCATGTATATTTTCATTAGGGAAGCGAAAAATAAAAACACCTACAGCACCTGGTATTCCCAGGCAGTCTCCCAACCCGGTACTAATCAAGCCTCACCCTGCAGAGCTTCCGAGATCTGACGGGATCGGGCACTTTCAAGGTAGTATGGCCGTAGGTGGAGATTGCTGTCTCATGATATCCTCTCATTCTTAAATTCATGAGCCTATATCTTGCTCCATGCATACACAGAGACTGAGAAAATGACAGGTGCACTCAAATGTACTATAGACGGAATTCTTGATGTCAGAATTCTATTTTGGAAGGTTGCATTGTGTTAAACTTTCTGAGGAAAAAACGATATATTTCTTTGCCACTGCGGGAAAAAGTAGCAAGAAATGAAACATTTTCTTTTGCTGTGAGGAATGCCATGTATATTTTCATTAGGGAAGCGAAAAATAAAAACACCTACAGCACCTGGTATTCCCAGGCAGTCTCCCAACCCAGTACTAATCAAGCCTCACCCTGCTTAGCTTCCGAGATCTGACGGGATCGGGCACTTTCAAGGTAGTATGGCCGTAGGTGGAGATTGCTGTCTCATGATATCCTCTCATTCTTAAATTCATGAGCCTATATCTTGCTCCATGCATACACAGAGACTGAGAAAATGACAGGTGCACTCAAATGTACTATAGACGGAATTCTTGATGTCAGAATTCTATTTTGGAAGGTTGCATTGTGTTAAACTTTCTGAGGAAAAAACGATATATTTCTTTGCCACTGCGGGAAAAAGTAGCAAGAAATGAAACATTTTCTTTTGCTGCGAGGAATGCCATGTATATTTTCATTAGGGAAGCGAAAAATAAAAACACCTACAGCACCTGGTATTCCCAGGCAGTCTCCCAACCCGGTACTAATCAAGCCTCACCCTGCTTAGCTTCGGAGATCTGACAGGATCGGGCACTTTCAAGGTAGTAGGGCCGTAGGTGGAGATTGCTGTCTCATGATATCCTCTCATTCTTAAATTCATGAGCCTATATCTTGCTCCATGCATACACAGAGACTGAGAAAATGACAGGTGCACTCAAATGTACTATAGACGGAATTCTTGATGTCAGAATTCTATTTTGGAAGGTTGCATTGTGTTAAACTTTCTGAGGAAAAAACGATATATTTCTTTGCCACTGCGGGAAAAAGTAGCAAGAAATGAAACATTTTATTTTGCTGTGAGGAATGCCATGTATATTTTCATTAGGGAAGCGAAAAATAAAAACACCTACAGCACCTGGTATTCCCAGGCAGTCTCCCAACCCAGTACTAATCAAGCCTCACCCTGCTTAGCTTCCGAGATCTGACGGGATCGGGCACTTTCAAGGTAGTATGGCCGTAGGTGGAGATTGCTGTCTCATGATATCCTCTCATTCTTAAATTCATGAGCCTATATCTTGCTCCATGCATACACAGAGACTGAGAAAATGACAGGTGCACTCAAATGTACTATAGACGGAATTCTTGATGTCAGAATTCTATTTTGGAAGGTTGCATTGTGTTAAACTTTCTGAGGAAAAAACGATATATTTCTTTGCCACTGCGGGAAAAAGTAGCAAGAAATGAAACATTTTCTTTTGCTGCGAGGAATGCCATGTATATTTTCATTAGGGAAGCGAAAAATAAAAACACCTACAGCACCTGGTATTCCCAGGCAGTCTCCCAACCCGGTACTAATCAAGCCTCACCCTGCTTAGCTTCCGAGATCTGACAGGATCGGGCACTTTCAAGGTAGTAGGGCCGTAGGTGGAGATTGCTGTCTCATGATATCCTCTCATTCTTAAATTCATGAGCCTATATCTTGCTCCATGCATACACAGAGACTGAGAAAATGACAGGTGCACTCAAATGTACTATAGACGGAATTCTTGATGTCAGAATTCTATTTTGGAAGGTTGCATTGTGTTAAACTTTCTGAGGAAAAAACGATATATTTCTTTGCCACTGCGGGAAAAAGTAGCAAGAAATGAAACATTTTCTTTTGCTGTGAGGAATGCCATGTATATTTTCATTAGGGAAGCGAAAAATAAAAACACCTACAGCACCTGGTATTCCCAGGCAGTCTCCCAACCCAGTACTAATCAAGCCTCACCCTGCTTAGCTTCCGAGATCTGACGGGATCGGGCACTTTCAAGGTAGTATGGCCGTAGGTGGAGATTGCTGTCTCATGATATCCTCTCATTCTTAAATTCATGAGCCTATATCTTGCTCCATGCATACACAGAGACTGAGAAAATGACAGGTGCACTCAAATGTACTATAGACGGAATTCTTGATGTCAGAATTCTATTTTGGAAGGTTGCATTGTGTTAAACTTTCTGAGGAAAAAACGATATATTTCTTTGCCACTGCGGGAAAAAGTAGCAAGAAATGAAACATTTTCTTTTGCTGCGAGGAATGCCATGTATATTTTCATTAGGGAAGCGAAAAATAAAAACACCTACAGCACCTGGTATTCCCAGGCAGTCTCCCAACCCGGTACTAATCAAGCCTCACCCTGCTTAGCTTCGGAGATCTGACAGGATCGGGCACTTTCAAGGTAGTAGGGCCGTAGGTGGAGATTGCTGTCTCATGATATCCTCTCATTCTTAAATTCATGAGCCTATATCTTGCTCCATGCATACACAGAGACTGAGAAAATGACAGGTGCACTCAAATGTACTATAGACGGAATTCTTGATGTCAGAATTCTATTTTGGAAGGTTGCATTGTGTTAAACTTTCTGAGGAAAAAACGATATATTTCTTTGCCACTGCGGGAAAAAGTAGCAAGAAATGAAACATTTTCTTTTGCTGCGAGGAATGCCATGTATATTTTCATTAGGGAAGCGAAAAATAAAAACACCTACAGCACCTGGTATTCCCAGACAGTCTCCCAACCCGGTACTAATTAAGCCTCAACCTGCTTAGCTTCCGAGATCTGACAGGATCGGGCACTTTCAAGGTAGTATGGCCGTAGGTGGAGATTGCTGTCTCATGATATCCTCTCATTCTTAAATTCATGAGCCTATATCTTGCTCCATGCATACACAGAGACTGAGAAAATGACAGGTGCACTCAAATGTACTATAGACGGAATTCTTGATGTCAGAATTCTATTTTGGAAGGTTGCATTGTGTTAAACTTTCTGAGGAAAAAACGATATATTTCTTTGCCACTGCGGGAAAAAGTAGCAAGAAATGAAACATTTTCTTTTGCTGCGAGGAATGCCATATATATTTTCATTAGGGAAGCGAAAAATAAAAACACCTACAGCACCTGGTATTCCCAGGCAGTCTCCCAACCCGGTACTAATCAAGCCTCACCCTGCTTAGCTTCGGAGATCTGATGGGATCGGGCACTTTTAAGGTAGTATGGCCGTAGGTGGAGATTGCTGTCTCATGATATCCTCTCATTCTTAAATTCATGAGCCTATATCTTGCTCCATGCATACACAGAGACTGAGAAAATGACAGGTGCACTCAAATGTACTATAGACGGAATTCTTGATGTCAGAATTCTATTTTGGAAGGTTGCATTGTGTTAAACTTTCTGAGGAAAAAACGATATATTTCTTTGCCACTGCGGGAAAAAGTAGCAAGAAATGAAACATTTTCTTTTGCTGCGAGGAATGCCATGTATATTTTCATTAGGGAAGCGAAAAATAAAAACACCTACAGCACCTGGTATTCCCAGGCAGTCTCCCAACCCGGTACTAATCAAGCCTCACCCTGCTTAGCTTCCGAGATCTGACAGGATCGGGCACTTTCAAGGTAGTAGGGCCGTAGGTGGAGATTGCTGTCTCATGATATCCTCTCATTCTTAAATTCATGAGCCTATATCTTGCTCCATGCATACACAGAGACTGAGAAAATGACAGGTGCACTCAAATGTACTATAGACGGAATTCTTGATGTCAGAATTCTATTTTGGAAGGTTGCATTGTGTTAAACTTTCTGAGGAAAAAACGATATATTTCTTTGCCACTGCGGGAAAAAGTAGCAAGAAATGAAACATTTTCTTTTGCTGTGAGGAATGCCATGTATATTTTCATTAGGGAAGCGAAAAATAAAAACACCTACAGCACCTGGTATTCCCAGGCAGTCTCCCAACCCAGTACTAATCAAGCCTCACCCTGCTTAGCTTCCGAGATCTGACAGGATCGGGCACTTTCAAGGTAGTATGGCCGTAGGTGGAGATTGCTGTCTCATGATATCCTCTCATTCTTAAATTCATGAGCCTATATCTTGCTCCATGCATACACAGAGACTGAGAAAATGACAGGTGCACTCAAATGTACTATAGACGGAATTCTTGATGTCAGAATTCTATTTTGGAAGGTTGCATTGTGTTAAACTTTCTGAGGAAAAAACGATATATTTCTTTGCCACTGCGGGAAAAAGTAGCAAGAAATGAAACATTTTCTTTTGCTGCGAGGAATGCCATGTATATTTTCATTAGGGAAGCGAAAAATAAAAACACCTACAGCACCTGGTATTCCCAGGCAGTCTCCCAACCCGGTACTAATCAAGCCTCACCCTGCTTAGCTTCGGAGATCTGACAGGATCGGGCACTTTCAAGGTAGTAGGGCCGTAGGTGGAGATTGCTGTCTCATGATATCCTCTCATTCTTAAATTCATGAGCCTATATCTTGCTCCATGCATACACAGAGACTGAGAAAATGACAGGTGCACTCAAATGTACTATAGACGGAATTCTTGATGTCAGAATTCTATTTTGGAAGGTTGCATTGTGTTAAACTTTCTGAGGAAAAAACGATATATTTCTTTGCCACTGCGGGAAAAAGTAGCAAGAAATGAAACATTTTCTTTTGCTGCGAGGAATGCCATGTATATTTTCATTAGGGAAGCAAAAAATAAAAACACCTACAGCACCTGGTATTCCCAGACAGTCTCCCAACCCGGTACTAATTAAGCCTCAACCTGCTTAGCTTCCGAGATCTGACAGGATCGGGCACTTTCAAGGTAGTATGGCCGTAGGTGGAGATTGCTGTCTCATGATATCCTCTCATTCTTAAATTCATGAGCCTATATCTTGCTCCATGCATACACAGAGACTGAGAAAATGACAGGTGCACTCAAATGTACTATAGACGGAATTCTTGATGTCAGAATTCTATTTTGGAAGGTTGCATTGTGTTAAACTTTCTGAGGAAAAAACGATATATTTCTTTGCCACTGCGGGAAAAAGTAGCAAGAAATGAAACATTTTCTTTTGCTGCGAGGAATGCCATATATATTTTCATTAGGGAAGCGAAAAATAAAAACACCTACAGCACCTGGTATTCCCAGGCAGTCTCCCAACCCGGTACTAATCAAGCCTCACCCTGCTTAGCTTCGGAGATCTGATGGGATCGGGCACTTTTAAGGTAGTATGGCCGTAGGTGGAGATTGCTGTCTCATGATATCCTCTCATTCTTAAATTCATGAGCCTATATCTTGCTCCATGCATACACAGAGACTGAGAAAATGACAGGTGCACTCAAATGTACTATAGACGGAATTCTTGATGTCAGAATTCTATTTTGGAAGGTTGCATTGTGTTAAACTTTCTGAGGAAAAAACGATATATTTCTTTGCCACTGCGGGAAAAAGTAGCAAGAAATGAAACATTTTCTTTTGCTGCGAGGAATGCCATGTATATTTTCATTAGGGAAGCGAAAAATAAAAACACCTACAGCACCTGGTATTCCCAGGCAGTCTCCCAACCCGGTACTAATCAAGCCTCACCCTGCTTAGCTTCCGAGATCTGACAGGATCGGGCACTTTCAAGGTAGTAGGGCCGTAGGTGGAGATTGCTGTCTCATGATATCCTCTCATTCTTAAATTCATGAGCCTATATCTTGCTCCATGCATACACAGAGACTGAGAAAATGACAGGTGCACTCAAATGTACTATAGACGGAATTCTTGATGTCAGAATTCTATTTTGGAAGGTTGCATTGTGTTAAACTTTCTGAGGAAAAAACAATATATTTCTTTGCCACTGCGGGAAAAAGTAGCAAGAAATGAAACATTTTCTTTTGCTGCGAGGAATGCCATGTATATTTTCATTAGGGAAGCGAAAAATAAAAACACCTACAGCACCTGGTATTCCCAGGCAGTCTCCCAACCCGGTACTAATCAAGCCTCACCCTGCTTAGCTTCCGAGATCTGACAGGATCGGGCACTTTCAAGGTAGTAGGGCCGTAGGTGGAGATTGCTGTCTCATGATATCCTCTCATTCTTAAATTCATGAGCCTATATCTTGCTCCATGCATACACAGAGACTGAGAAAATGACAGGTGCACTCAAATGTACTATAGACGGAATTCTTGATGTCAGAATTCTATTTTGGAAGGTTGCATTGTGTTAAACTTTCTGAGGAAAAAACAATATATTTCTTTGCCACTGCGGGAAAAAGTAGCAAGAAATGAAACATTTTCTTTTGCTGCGAGGAATGCCATGTATATTTTCATTAGGGAAGCGAAAAATAAAAACACCTACAGCACCTGGTATTCCCAGGCAGTCTCCCAACCCGGTACTAATCAATCCTCACCCTGCTTAGCTTCCGAGATCTGACGGGATCGGGCACTTTCAAGGTAGTATGGCCGTAGGTGGAGATTGCTGTCTCATGATGTCCTCTCATTCTTAAATTCATGAGCCTATATCTTGCTCCATGCATACACAGAGACTGAGAAAATGACAGGTGCACTCAAATGTACTATAGACGGAATTCTTGATGTCAGAATTCTATTTTGGAAGGTTGCATTGTGTTAAACTTTCTGAGGAAAAAACGATATATTTCTTTGCCACTGCGGGAAAAAGTAGCAAGAAATGAAACATTTTCTTTTGCTGCGAGGAATGCCATGTATATTTTCATTAGGGAAGCGAAAAATAAAAACACCTACAGCACCTGGTATTCCCAGGCAGTCTCCCAACCCGGTACTAATCAAGCCTCACCCTGCTTAGCTTCCGAGATCTGACGGGATCGGGCACTTTCAAGGTAGTATGGCCGTAGGTGGAGATTGCTGTCTCATGATATCCTCTCATTCTTAAATTCATGAGCCTATATCTTGCTCCATGCATACACAGAGACTGAGAAAATGACAGGTGTACTCAAATGTACTATAGACGGAATTCTTGATGTCAGAATTCTATTTTGGAAGGTTGCATTGTGTTAAACTTTCTGAGGAAAAAACGATATATTTCTTTGCCACTGCGGGAAAAAGTAGCAAGAAATGAAACATTTTCTTTTGCTGCGAGGAATGCCATGTATATTTTCATTAGGGAAGCGAAAAATAAAAACACCTACAGCACCTGGTATTCCCAGGCAGTCTCCCAACCCGGTACTAATCAAGCCTCACCCTGCTTAGCTTCCGAGATCTGACGGGATCGGGCACTTTCAAGGTAGTATGGCCGTAGGTGGAGATTGCTGTCTCATGATATCCTCTCATTCTTAAATTCATGAGCCTATATCTTGCTCCATGCATACACAGAGACTGAGAAAATGAGAGGTGTACTCAAATGTACTATAGACGGAATTCTTGATGTCAGAATTCTATTTTGGAAGGTTGCATTGTGTTAAACTTTCTGAGGAAAAAACGATATATTTCTTTGCCACTGCGGGAAAAAGTAGCAAGAAATGAAACATTTTCTTTTGCTGCGAGGAATGCCATGTATATTTTCATTAGGGAAGCGAAAAATAAAAACACCTACAGCACCTGGTATTCCCAGGCAGTCTCCCAACCCGGTACTAATCAAGCCTCACCCTGCTTAGCTTCCGAGATCTGACGGGATCGGGCACTTTCAAGGTAGTATGGCCGTAGGTGGAGATTGCTGTCTCATGATATCCTCTCATTCTTAAATTCATGAGCCTATATCTTGCTCCATGCATACACAGAGACTGAGAAAATGACAGGTGCACTCAAATGTACTATAGACGGAATTCTTGATGTCAGAATTCTATTTTGGAAGGTTGCATTGTGTTAAACTTTCTGAGGAAAAAACGATATATTTCTTTGCCACTGCGGGAAAAAGTAGCAAGAAATGAAACATTTTCTTTTGCTGCGAGGAATGCCATATATATTTTCATTAGGGAAGCGAAAAATAAAAACACCTACAGCACCTGGTATTCCCAGGCAGTCTCCCAACCCGGTACTAATCAAGCCTCACCCTGCTTAGCTTCGGAGATCTGATGGGATCGGGCACTTTTAAGGTAGTATGGCCGTAGGTGGAGATTGCTGTCTCATGATATCCTCTCATTCTTAAATTCATGAGCCTATATCTTGCTCCATGCATACACAGAGACTGAGAAAATGACAGGTGCACTCAAATGTACTATAGACGGAATTCTTGATGTCAGAATTCTATTTTGGAAGGTTGCATTGTGTTAAACTTTCTGAGGAAAAAACGATATATTTCTTTGCCACTGCGGGAAAAAGTAGCAAGAAATGAAACATTTTCTTTTGCTGCGAGGAATGCCATGTATATTTTCATTAGGGAAGCGAAAAATAAAAACACCTACAGCACCTGGTATTCCCAGGCAGTCTCCCAACCCGGTACTAATCAAGCCTCACCCTGCTTAGCTTCCGAGATCTGACAGGATCGGGCACTTTCAAGGTAGTAGGGCCGTAGGTGGAGATTGCTGTCTCATGATATCCTCTCATTCTTAAATTCATGAGCCTATATCTTGCTCCATGCATACACAGAGACTGAGAAAATGACAGGTGCACTCAAATGTACTATAGACGGAATTCTTGATGTCAGAATTCTATTTTGGAAGGTTGCATTGTGTTAAACTTTCTGAGGAAAAAACAATATATTTCTTTGCCACTGCGGGAAAAAGTAGCAAGAAATGAAACATTTTCTTTTGCTGCGAGGAATGCCATGTATATTTTCATTAGGGAAGCGAAAAATAAAAACACCTACAGCACCTGGTATTCCCAGGCAGTCTCCCAACCCGGTACTAATCAAGCCTCACCCTGCTTAGCTTCCGAGATCTGACAGGATCGGGCACTTTCAAGGTAGTAGGGCCGTAGGTGGAGATTGCTGTCTCATGATATCCTCTCATTCTTAAATTCATGAGCCTATATCTTGCTCCATGCATACACAGAGACTGAGAAAATGACAGGTGCACTCAAATGTACTATAGACGGAATTCTTGATGTCAGAATTCTATTTTGGAAGGTTGCATTGTGTTAAACTTTCTGAGGAAAAAACAATATATTTCTTTGCCACTGCGGGAAAAAGTAGCAAGAAATGAAACATTTTCTTTTGCTGCGAGGAATGCCATGTATATTTTCATTAGGGAAGCGAAAAATAAAAACACCTACAGCACCTGGTATTCCCAGGCAGTCTCCCAACCCGGTACTAATCAATCCTCACCCTGCTTAGCTTCCGAGATCTGACGGGATCGGGCACTTTCAAGGTAGTATGGCCGTAGGTGGAGATTGCTGTCTCATGATGTCCTCTCATTCTTAAATTCATGAGCCTATATCTTGCTCCATGCATACACAGAGACTGAGAAAATGACAGGTGCACTCAAATGTACTATAGACGGAATTCTTGATGTCAGAATTCTATTTTGGAAGGTTGCATTGTGTTAAACTTTCTGAGGAAAAAACGATATATTTCTTTGCCACTGCGGGAAAAAGTAGCAAGAAATGAAACATTTTCTTTTGCTGCGAGGAATGCCATGTATATTTTCATTAGGGAAGCGAAAAATAAAAACACCTACAGCACCTGGTATTCCCAGGCAGTCTCCCAACCCGGTACTAATCAAGCCTCACCCTGCTTAGCTTCCGAGATCTGACGGGATCGGGCACTTTCAAGGTAGTATGGCCGTAGGTGGAGATTGCTGTCTCATGATATCCTCTCATTCTTAAATTCATGAGCCTATATCTTGCTCCATGCATACACAGAGACTGAGAAAATGACAGGTGTACTCAAATGTACTATAGACGGAATTCTTGATGTCAGAATTCTATTTTGGAAGGTTGCATTGTGTTAAACTTTCTGAGGAAAAAACGATATATTTCTTTGCCACTGCGGGAAAAAGTAGCAAGAAATGAAACATTTTCTTTTGCTGCGAGGAATGCCATGTATATTTTCATTAGGGAAGCGAAAAATAAAAACACCTACAGCACCTGGTATTCCCAGGCAGTCTCCCAACCCGGTACTAATCAAGCCTCACCCTGCTTAGCTTCCGAGATCTGACGGGATCGGGCACTTTCAAGGTAGTATGGCCGTAGGTGGAGATTGCTGTCTCATGATATCCTCTCATTCTTAAATTCATGAGCCTATATCTTGCTCCATGCATACACAGAGACTGAGAAAATGAGAGGTGTACTCAAATGTACTATAGACGGAATTCTTGATGTCAGAATTCTATTTTGGAAGGTTGCATTGTGTTAAACTTTCTGAGGAAAAAACGATATATTTCTTTGCCACTGCGGGAAAAAGTAGCAAGAAATGAAACATTTTCTTTTGCTGCGAGGAATGCCATGTATATTTTCATTAGGGAAGCGAAAAATAAAAACACCTACAGCACCTGGTATTCCCAGGCAGTCTCCCAACCCGGTACTAATCAAGCCTCACCCTGCTTAGCTTCCGAGATCTGACGGGATCGGGCACTTTCAAGGTAGTATGGCCGTAGGTGGAGATTGCTGTCTCATGATATCCTCTCATTCTTAAATTCATGAGCCTATATCTTGCTCCATGCATACACAGAGACTGAGAAAATGACAGGTGCACTCAAATGTACTATAGACGGAATTCTTGATGTCAGAATTCTATTTTGGAAGGTTGCATTGTGTTAAACTTTCTGAGGAAAAAACGATATATTTCTTTGCCACTGCGGGAAAAAGTAGCAAGAAATGAAACATTTTCTTTTGCTGCGAGGAATGCCATGTATATTTTCATTAGGGAAGCGAAAAATAAAAACACCTACAGCACCTGGTATTCCCAGGCAGTCTCCCAACCCGGTACTAATCAAGCCTCACCCTGCTTAGTTTCTGAGATCTGACGGGATCGGGTACTTTCAAGGTAGTATGGCCGTAGGTGGAGATTGCTGTCTCATGATATCCTCTCATTCTTAAATTCATGAGCCTATATCTTGCTCCATGCACACACAGAGACTGAGAAAATGACAGGTGCACTCAAATGTACTATAGACGGAATTCTTGATGTCAGAATTCTATTTTGGAAGGTTGCATTGTGTTAAACTTTCTGAGGAAAAAACGATATATTTCTTTGCCACTGCGGGAAAAAGTAGCAAGAAATGAAACATTTTCTTTTGCTGTGAGGAATGCCATGTATATTTTCATTAGGGAAGCGAAAAATAAAAACACCTACAGCACCTGGTATTCGAAAAAATGATATATTTCTCAGCCACTGCGGGACAAAAGTAGTAAAAAATTTCAGAGGTGCCTATTTTCAACCTCCTCCTGTTTGGATTCGATCTCACTATTTCTTCCAATTATCAGCTTAAACACTGCACACCCCAACACTGTGAGCCACAAGTTCACCATGTTACATGCTATGTTTTCTGAGGCCTATATGATATATTTCTAAATGACATGGGAGGCATAGGTGTATTATTCTGACCGTTAAAACAAATACATTCTTAAAGAATTACCTTAAATGGAGAAATTAAATCAGAGACTGAGAAAATGAGAGGTGCACTCAAATGTACTATAGATGGAATTCTTGATGTCAGAATTCTATTTTGGAAGGTTGCATTGTGTTAAACTTTCTGAGGAAAAAACGATATATTTCTTTGCCACTGCGGGAAAAAGTAGCAAGAAATGAAACATTTTCTTTTGCTGCGAGGAATGCCATGTATATTTTCATTAGGGAAGCGAAAAATAAAAACACCTACAGCACCTGGTATTCCCAGGCAGTCTCCCAACCCGGTACTAATCAAGCCTCACCCTGCTTAGCTTCCGAGATCTGACGGGATCGGGCACTTTCAAGGTAGTATGGCCGTAGGTGGAGATTGCTGTCTCATGATATCCTCTCATTCTTAAATTCATGAGCCTATATCTTGCTCCATGCATACACAGAGACTGAGAAAATGACAGGTGCACTCAAATGTACTATAGACGGAATTCTTGATGTCAGAATTCTATTTTGGAAGGTTGCATTGTGTTAAACTTTCTGAGGAAAAAACGATATATTTCTTTGCCACTGCGGGAAAAAGTAGCAAGAAATGAAACATTTTCTTTTGCTGCGAGGAATGCCATGTATATTTTCATTAGGGAAGCGAAAAATAAAAACACCTACAGCACCTGGTATTCCCAGGCAGTCTCCCAACCCGGTACTAATCAAGCCTCACCCTGCTTAGCTTCCGAGATCTGACGGGATCGGGCACTTTCAAGGTAGTATGGCCGTAGGTGGAGATTGTTGTCTCATGATATCCTCTCATTCTTAAATTCATGAGCCTATATCTTGCTCCATGCATACACAGAGACTGAGAAAATGACAGGTGCACTCAAATGTACTATAGACGGAATTCTTGATGTCAGAATTCTATTTTGGAAGGTTGCATTGTGTTAAACTTTCTGAGGAAAAAACGATATATTTCTTTGCCACTGCGGGAATAAGTAGCAAGAAATTAAACATTTTCTTTTGCTGCGAGGAATGCCATGTATATTTTCATTAGGGAAGCGAAAAATAAAAACACCTACAGCACGTGGTATTCCCAGGCAGTCTCCCAACCCGGTACTAATCAAGCCTCACCATGCTTAGTTTCTGAGATCTGACGGGATCGGGCACTTTCAAGGTAGTATGGCCGTAGGTGGAGATTGCTGTCTCATGATATCCTCTCATTCTTAAATTCATGAGCCTATATCTTGCTCCATGCATACACAGAGACTGAGAAAATGACAGGTGCACTCAAATGTACTATAGACGGAATTCTTGATGTCAGAATTCTATTTTGGAAGGTTGCATTGTGTTAAACTTTCTGAGGAAAAAACGATATATTTCTTTGCCACTGCGGGAAAAAGTAGCAAGAAATGAAACATTTTCTTTTGCTGCGAGGAATGCCATGTATATTTTCATTAGGGAAGCGAAAAATAAAAACACCTACAGCACCTGGTATTCCCAGGCAGTCTCCCAACCCGGTACTAATCAAGCCTCACCCTGCTTAGCTTCCGAGATCTGACGGGATCGGGCACTTTCAAGGTAGTATGGCCGTAGGTGGAGATTGCTGTCTCATGATATCCTCTCATTCTTAAATTCATGAGCCTATATCTTGCTCCATGCATACACAGAGACTGAGAAAATGACAGGTGCACTCAAATGTACTATAGACGGAATTCTTGATGTCAGAATTCTATTTTGGAAGGTTGCATTGTGTTAAACTTTCTGAGGAAAAAACGATATATTTCTTTGCCACTGCGGGAAAAAGTAGCAAGAAATGAAACATTTTCTTTTGCTGCGAGGAATGCCATGTATATTTTCATTAGGGAAGCGAAAAATAAAAACACCTACAGCACCTGGTATTCCCAGGCAGTCTCCCAACCCAGTACTAATCAAGCCTCACCCTGCTTAGCTTCCGAGATCTGACGGGATCGGGCACTTTCAAGGTAGTATGGCCGTAGGTGGAGATTGCTGTCTCATGATATCCTCTCATTCTTAAATTCATGAGCCTATATCTTGCTCCATGCATACACAGAGACTGAGAAAATGACAGGTGCACTCAAATGTACTATAGACGGAATTCTTGATGTCAGAATTCTATTTTGGAAGGTTGCATTGTGTTAAACTTTCTGAGGAAAAAACGATATATTTCTTTGCCACTGCGGGAAAAAGTAGCAAGAAATGAAACATTTTCTTTTGCTGCGAGGAATGCCATGTATATTTTCATTAGGGAAGCGAAAAATAAAAACACCTACAGCACCTGGTATTCCCAGGCAGTCTCCCAACCCGGTACTAATCAAGCCTCACCCTGCTTAGTTTCTGAGATCTGACGGGATCGGGCACTTTCAAGGTAGTATGGCCGTAGGTGGAGATTGCTGTCTCATGATATCCTCTCATTCTTAAATTCATGAGCCTATATCTTGCTCCATGCACACACAGAGACTGAGAAAATGACAGGTGCACTCAAATGTACTATAGACGGAATTCTTGATGTCAGAATTCTATTTTGGAAGGTTGCATTGTGTTAAACTTTCTGAGGAAAAAACGATATATTTCTTTGCCACTGCGGGAAAAAGTAGCAAGAAATGAAACATTTTCTTTTGCTGTGAGGAATGCCATGTATATTTTCATTAGGGAAGCGAAAAATAAAAACACCTACAGCACCTGGTATTCGAAAAAATGATATATTTCTCAGCCACTGCGGGACAAAAGTAGTAAAAAATTTCAGAGGTGCCTATTTTCAACCTCCTCCTGTTTGGATTCGATCTCACTATTTCTTCCAATTATCAGCTTAAACACTGCACACCCCAACACTGTGAGCCACAAGTTCACCATGTTACATGCTATGTTTTCTGAGGCCTATATGATATATTTCTAAATGACATGGGAGGCATAGGTGTATTATTCTGACCGTTAAAACAAATACATTCTTAAAGAATTACCTTAAATGGAGAAATTAAATCAGAGACTGAGAAAATGAGAGGTGCACTCAAATGTACTATAGATGGAATTCTTGATGTCAGAATTCTATTTTGGAAGGTTGCATTGTGTTAAACTTTCTGAGGAAAAAACGATATATTTCTTTGCCACTGCGGGAAAAAGTAGCAAGAAATGAAACATTTTCTTTTGCTGCGAGGAATGCCATGTATATTTTCATTAGGGAAGCGAAAAATAAAAACACCTACAGCACCTGGTATTCCCAGGCAGTCTCCCAACCCGGTACTAATCAAGCCTCACCCTGCTTAGCTTCCGAGATCTGACGGGATCGGGCACTTTCAAGGTAGTATGGCCGTAGGTGGAGATTGCTGTCTCATGATATCCTCTCATTCTTAAATTCATGAGCCTATATCTTGCTCCATGCATACACAGAGACTGAGAAAATGACAGGTGCACTCAAATGTACTATAGACGGAATTCTTGATGTCAGAATTCTATTTTGGAAGGTTGCATTGTGTTAAACTTTCTGAGGAAAAAACGATATATTTCTTTGCCACTGCGGGAAAAAGTAGCAAGAAATGAAACATTTTCTTTTGCTGCGAGGAATGCCATGTATATTTTCATTAGGGAAGCGAAAAATAAAAACACCTACAGCACCTGGTATTCCCAGGCAGTCTCCCAACCCGGTACTAATCAAGCCTCACCCTGCTTAGCTTCCGAGATCTGACGGGATCGGGCACTTTCAAGGTAGTATGGCCGTAGGTGGAGATTGTTGTCTCATGATATCCTCTCATTCTTAAATTCATGAGCCTATATCTTGCTCCATGCATACACAGAGACTGAGAAAATGACAGGTGCACTCAAATGTACTATAGACGGAATTCTTGATGTCAGAATTCTATTTTGGAAGGTTGCATTGTGTTAAACTTTCTGAGGAAAAAACGATATATTTCTTTGCCACTGCGGGAATAAGTAGCAAGAAATTAAACATTTTCTTTTGCTGCGAGGAATGCCATGTATATTTTCATTAGGGAAGCGAAAAATAAAAACACCTACAGCACCTGGAATTCCCAGGCAGTCTCCCAACCCGGTACTAATCAAGCCTCACCCTGCTTAGTTTCTGAGATCTGACGGGATCGGGCACTTTCAAGGTAGTATGGCCGTAGGTGGAGATTGCTGTCTCATGATATCCTCTCATTCTTAAATTCATGAGCCTATATCTTGCTCCATGCATACACAGAGACTGAGAAAATGACAGGTGCACTCAAATGTACTATAGACGGAATTCTTGATGTCAGAATTCTATTTTGGAAGGTTGCATTGTGTTAAACTTTCTGAGGAAAAAACGATATATTTCTTTGCCACTGCGGGAAAAAGTAGCAAGAAATGAAACATTTTCTTTTGCTGCGAGGAATGCCATGTATATTTTCATTAGGGAAGCGAAAAATAAAAACACCTACAGCACCTGGTATTCGAAAAAATGATATATTTCTCAGCCACTGCGGGACAAAAGTAGTAAAAAATTTCAGAGGTGCCTATTTTCAACTCCTCCTGTTTGGATTCGATCTCACTATTTCTTCCAATTATCAGCTTAAACACTGCACACCCCAACACTGTGAGCCACAAGTTCACCATGTTACATGCTATGTGTTCTGAGGCCTATATGATATATTTCTAAATGACATGGGAGGCATAGGTGTATTATTCTGACCGTTAAAACAAATACATTCTTAAAGAATTACCTTAAATGGAGAAATTAAATCAGAGACTGAGAAAATGAGAGGTGCACTCAAATGTACTATAGATGGAATTCTTGATGTCAGAATTCTATTTTGGAAGGTTGCATTGTGTTAAACTTTCTGAGGAAAAAACGATATATTTCTTTGCCACTGCGGGAAAAAGTAGCAAGAAATGAAACATTTTCTTTTGCTGCGAGGAATGCCATGTATATTTTCATTAGGGAAGCGAAAAATAAAAACACCTACAGCACCTGGTATTCCCAGGCAGTCTCCCAACCCGGTACTAATCAAGCCTCACCCTGCTTAGCTTCCGAGATCTGACGGGATCGGGCACTTTCAAGGTAGTATGGCCGTAGGTGGAGATTGCTGTCTCATGATATCCTCTCATTCTTAAATTCATGAGCCTATATCTTGCTCCATGCATACACAGAGACTGAGAAAATGACAGGTGCACTCAAATGTACTATAGACGGAATTCTTGATGTCAGAATTCTATTTTGGAAGGTTGCATTGTGTTAAACTTTCTGAGGAAAAAACGATATATTTCTTTGCCACTGCGGGAAAAAGTAGCAAGAAATGAAACATTTTCTTTTGCTGCGAGGAATGCCATGTATATTTTCATTAGGGAAGCGAAAAATAAAAACACCTACAGCACCTGGTATTCCCAGGCAGTCTCCCAACCCGGTACTAATCAAGCCTCACCCTGCTTAGTTTCTGAGATCTGACGGGATCGGGCACTTTCAAGGTAGTATGGCCGTAGGTGGAGATTGCTGTCTCATGATATCCTCTCATTCTTAAATTCATGAGCCTATATCTTGCTCCATGCATACACAGAGACTGAGAAAATGACAGGTGCACTCAAATGTACTATAGACGGAATTCTTGATGTCAGAATTCTATTTTGGAAGGTTGCATTGTGTTAAACTTTCTGAGGAAAAAACGATATATTTCTTTGCCACTGCGGGAAAAAGTAGCAAGAAATGAAACATTTTCTTTTGCTGCGAGGAATGCCATGTATATTTTCATTAGGGAAGCGAAAAATAAAAACACCTACAGCACCTGGTATTCGAAAAAATGATATATTTCTCAGCCACTGCGGGACAAAAGTAGTAAAAAATTTCAGAGGTGCCTATTTTCAACTCCTCCTGTTTGGATTCGATCTCACTATTTCTTCCAATTATCAGCTTAAACACTGCACACCCCAACACTGTGAGCCACAAGTTCACCATGTTACATGCTATGTGTTCTGAGGCCTATATGATATATTTCTAAATGACATGGGAGGCATAGGTGTATTATTCTGACCGTTAAAACAAATACATTCTTAAAGAATTACCTTAAATGGAGAAATTAAATCAGAGACTGAGAAAATGAGAGGTGCACTCAAATGTACTATAGATGGAATTCTTGATGTCAGAATTCTATTTTGGAAGGTTGCATTGTGTTAAACTTTCTGAGGAAAAAACGATATATTTCTTTGCCACTGCGGGAAAAAGTAGCAAGAAATGAAACATTTTCTTTTGCTGCGAGGAATGCCATGTATATTTTCATTAGGGAAGCGAAAAATAAAAACACCTACAGCACCTGGTATTCCCAGGCAGTCTCCCAACCCGGTACTAATCAAGCCTCACCCTGCTTAGCTTCCGAGATCTGACGGGATCGGGCACTTTCAAGGTAGTATGGCCGTAGGTGGAGATTGCTGTCTCATGATATCCTCTCATTCTTAAATTCATGAGCCTATATCTTGCTCCATGCATACACAGAGACTGAGAAAATGACAGGTGCACTCAAATGTACTATAGACGGAATTCTTGATGTCAGAATTCTATTTTGGAAGGTTGCATTGTGTTAAACTTTCTGAGGAAAAAACGATATATTTCTTTGCCACTGCGGGAAAAAGTAGCAAGAAATGAAACATTTTCTTTTGCTGCGAGGAATGCCATGTATATTTTCATTAGGGAAGCGAAAAATAAAAACACCTACAGCACCTGGTATTCCCAGGCAGTCTCCCAACCCGGTACTAATCAAGCCTCACCCTGCTTAGTTTCTGAGATCTGACGGGATCGGGCACTTTCAAGGTAGTATGGCCGTAGGTGGAGATTGCTGTCTCATGATATCCTCTCATTCTTAAATTCATGAGCCTATATCTTGCTCCATGCATACACAGAGACTGAGAAAATGACAGGTGCACTCAAATGTACTATAGACGGAATTCTTGATGTCAGAATTCTATTTTGGAAGGTTGCATTGTGTTAAACTTTCTGAGGAAAAAACGATATATTTCTTTGCCACTGCGGGAAAAAGTAGCAAGAAATGAAACATTTTCTTTTGCTGTGAGGAATGCCATGTATATTTTCATTAGGGAAGCGAAAAATAAAAACACCTACAGCACCTGGTATTCGAAAAAATGATATATTTCTCAGCCACTGCGGGACAAAAGTAGTAAAAAATTTCAGAGGTGCCTATTTTCAACCTCCTCCTGTTTGGATTCGATCTCACTATTTCTTCCAATTATCAGCTTAAACACTGCACACCCCAACACTGTGAGCCACAAGTTCACCATGTTACATGCTATGTGTTCTGAGGCCTATATGATATATTTCTAAATGACATGGGAGGCATAGGTGTATTATTCTGACCGTTAAAACAAATACATTCTTAAAGAATTACTTTAAATGGAGAAATTAAATCAGAGACTGAGAAAATGAGAGGTGCACTCAAATGTACTATAGATGGAATTCTTGATGTCAGAATTCTATTTTGGAAGGTTGCATTGTGTTAAACTTTCTGAGGAAAAAACGATATATTTCTTTGCCACTGCGGGAAAAAGTAGCAAGAAATGAAACATTTTCTTTTGCTGCGAGGAATGCCATGTATATTTTCATTAGGGAAGCGAAAAATAAAAACACCTACAGCACCTGGTATTCCCAGGCAGTCTCCCAACCCGGTACTAATCAAGCCTCACCCTGCTTAGCTTCCGAGATCTGACGGGATCGGGCACTTTCAAGGTAGTATGGCCGTAGGTGGAGATTGCTGTCTCATGATATCCTCTCATTCTTAAATTCATGAGCCTATATCTTGCTCCATGCATACACAGAGACTGAGAAAATGACAGGTGCACTCAAATGTACTATAGACGGAATTCTTGATGTCAGAATTCTATTTTGGAAGGTTGCATTGTGTTAAACTTTCTGAGGAAAAAACGATATATTTCTTTGCCACTGCGGGAAAAAGTAGCAAGAAATGAAACATTTTCTTTTGCTGCGAGGAATGCCATGTATATTTTCATTAGGGAAGCGAAAAATAAAAACACCTACAGCACCTGGTATTCCCAGGCAGTCTCCCAACCCGGTACTAATCAAGCCTCACCCTGCTTAGCTTCCGAGATCTGACGGGATCGGGCACTTTCAAGGTAGTATGGCCGTAGGTGGAGATTGTTGTCTCATGATATCCTCTCATTCTTAAATTCATGAGCCTATATCTTGCTCCATGCATACACAGAGACTGAGAAAATGACAGGTGCACTCAAATGTACTATAGACGGAATTCTTGATGTCAGAATTCTATTTTGGAAGGTTGCATTGTGTTAAACTTTCTGAGGAAAAAACGATATATTTCTTTGCCACTGCGGGAATAAGTAGCAAGAAATTAAACATTTTCTTTTGCTGCGAGGAATGCCATGTATATTTTCATTAGGGAAGCGAAAAATAAAAACACCTACAGCACGTGGTATTCCCAGGCAGTCTCCCAACCCGGTACTAATCAAGCCTCACCATGCTTAGTTTCTGAGATCTGACGGGATCGGGCACTTTCAAGGTAGTATGGCCGTAGGTGGAGATTGCTGTCTCATGATATCCTCTCATTCTTAAATTCATGAGCCTATATCTTGCTCCATGCATACACAGAGACTGAGAAAATGACAGGTGCACTCAAATGTACTATAGACGGAATTCTTGATGTCAGAATTCTATTTTGGAAGGTTGCATTGTGTTAAACTTTCTGAGGAAAAAACGATATATTTCTTTGCCACTGCGGGAAAAAGTAGCAAGAAATGAAACATTTTCTTTTGCTGCGAGGAATGCCATGTATATTTTCATTAGGGAAGCGAAAAATAAAAACACCTACAGCACCTGGTATTCCCAGGCAGTCTCCCAACCCGGTACTAATCAAGCCTCACCCTGCTTAGCTTCCGAGATCTGACGGGATCGGGCACTTTCAAGGTAGTATGGCCGTAGGTGGAGATTGCTGTCTCATGATATCCTCTCATTCTTAAATTCATGAGCCTATATCTTGCTCCATGCATACACAGAGACTGAGAAAATGACAGGTGCACTCAAATGTACTATAGACGGAATTCTTGATGTCAGAATTCTATTTTGGAAGGTTGCATTGTGTTAAACTTTCTGAGGAAAAAACGATATATTTCTTTGCCACTGCGGGAAAAAGTAGCAAGAAATGAAACATTTTCTTTTGCTGCGAGGAATGCCATGTATATTTTCATTAGGGAAGCGAAAAATAAAAACACCTACAGCACCTGGTATTCCCAGGCAGTCTCCCAACCCGGTACTAATCAAGCCTCACCCTGCTTAGCTTCCGAGATCTGACGGGATCGGGCACTTTCAAGGTAGTATGGCCGTAGGTGGAGATTGCTGTCTCATGATATCCTCTCATTCTTAAATTCATGAGCCTATATCTTGCTCCATGCATACACAGAGACTGAGAAAATGACAGGTGCACTCAAATGTACTATAGACGGAATTCTTGATGTCAGAATTCTATTTTGGAAGGTTGCATTGTGTTAAACTTTCTGAGGAAAAAACGATATATTTCTTTGCCACTGCGGGAAAAAGTAGCAAGAAATGAAACATTTTCTTTTGCTGCGAGGAATGCCATGTATATTTTCATTAGGGAAGCGAAAAATAAAAACACCTACAGCACCTGGTATTCCCAGGCAGTCTCCCAACCCGGTACTAATCAAGCCTCACCCTGCTTAGCTTCCGAGATCTGACGGGATCGGGCACTTTCAAGGTAGTATGGCCGTAGGTGGAGATTGTTGTCTCATGATATCCTCTCATTCTTAAATTCATGAGCCTATATCTTGCTCCATGCATACACAGAGACTGAGAAAATGACAGGTGCACTCAAATGTACTATAGACGGAATTCTTGATGTCAGAATTCTATTTTGGAAGGTTGCATTGTGTTAAACTTTCTGAGGAAAAAACGATATATTTCTTTGCCACTGCGGGAATAAGTAGCAAGAAATTAAACATTTTCTTTTGCTGCGAGGAATGCCATGTATATTTTCATTAGGGAAGCGAAAAATAAAAACACCTACAGCACGTGGTATTCCCAGGCAGTCTCCCAACCCGGTACTAATCAAGCCTCACCATGCTTAGTTTCTGAGATCTGACGGGATCGGGCACTTTCAAGGTAGTATGGCCGTAGGTGGAGATTGCTGTCTCATGATATCCTCTCATTCTTAAATTCATGAGCCTATATCTTGCTCCATGCATACACAGAGACTGAGAAAATGACAGGTGCACTCAAATGTACTATAGACGGAATTCTTGATGTCAGAATTCTATTTTGGAAGGTTGCATTGTGTTAAACTTTCTGAGGAAAAAACGATATATTTCTTTGCCACTGCGGGAAAAAGTAGCAAGAAATGAAACATTTTCTTTTGCTGCGAGGAATGCCATGTATATTTTCATTAGGGAAGCGAAAAATAAAAACACCTACAGCACCTGGTATTCCCAGGCAGTCTCCCAACCCGGTACTAATCAAGCCTCACCCTGCTTAGCTTCCGAGATCTGACGGGATCGGGCACTTTCAAGGTAGTATGGCCGTAGGTGGAGATTGCTGTCTCATGATATCCTCTCATTCTTAAATTCATGAGCCTATATCTTGCTCCATGCATACACAGAGACTGAGAAAATGACAGGTGCACTCAAATGTACTATAGACGGAATTCTTGATGTCAGAATTCTATTTTGGAAGGTTGCATTGTGTTAAACTTTCTGAGGAAAAAACGATATATTTCTTTGCCACTGCGGGAAAAAGTAGCAAGAAATGAAACATTTTCTTTTGCTGCGAGGAATGCCATGTATATTTTCATTAGGGAAGCGAAAAATAAAAACACCTACAGCACCTGGTATTCCCAGGCAGTCTCCCAACCCAGTACTAATCAAGCCTCACCCTGCTTAGCTTCCGAGACCTGACGGGATCGGGCACTTTCAAGGTAGTATGGCCGTAGGTGGAGATTGTTGTCTCATGATATCCTCTCATTCTTAAATTCATGAGCCTATATCTTGCTCCATGCATACACAGAGACTGAGAAAATGACAGGTGCACTCAAATGTACTATAGACGGAATTATTGATGTCAGAATTCTATTTTGGAAGGTTGCATTGTGTTAAACTTTCTGAGGAAAAAACGATATATTTCTTTGCCACTGCGGGAATAAGTAGCAAGAAATTAAACATTTTCTTTTGCTGCGAGGAATGCCATGTATATTTTCATTAGGGAAGCGAAAAATAAAAACACCTACAGCACCTGGAATTCCCAGGCAGTCTCCCAACCCGGTACTAATCAAGCCTCACCCTGCTTAGTTTCTGAGATCTGACGGGATCGGGCACTTTCAAGGTAGTATGGCCGTAGGTGGAGATTGCTGTCTCATGATATCCTCTCATTCTTAAATTCATGAGCCTATATCTTGCTCCATGCATACACAGAGACTGAGAAAATGACAGGTGCACTCAAATGTACTATAGACGGAATTCTTGATGTCAGAATTCTATTTTGGAAGGTTGCATTGTGTTAAACTTTCTGAGGAAAAAACGATATATTTCTTTGCCACTGCGGGAAAAAGTAGCAAGAAATGAAACATTTTCTTTTGCTGCGAGGAATGCCATGTATATTTTCATTAGGGAAGCGAAAAATAAAAACACCTACAGCACCTGGTATTCGAAAAAATGATATATTTCTCAGCCACTGCGGGACAAAAGTAGTAAAAAATTTCAGAGGTGCCTATTTTCAACTCCTCCTGTTTGGATTCGATCTCACTATTTCTTCCAATTATCAGCTTAAACACTGCACACCCCAACACTGTGAGCCACAAGTTCACCATGTTACATGCTATGTGTTCTGAGGCCTATATGATATATTTCTAAATGACATGGGAGGCATAGGTGTATTATTCTGACCGTTAAAACAAATACATTCTTAAAGAATTACCTTAAATGGAGAAATTAAATCAGAGACTGAGAAAATGAGAGGTGCACTCAAATGTACTATAGATGGAATTCTTGATGTCAGAATTCTATTTTGGAAGGTTGCATTGTGTTAAACTTTCTGAGGAAAAAACGATATATTTCTTTGCCACTGTGGGAAAAAGTAGCATGAAATGAAACATTTTCTTTTGCTGCGAGGAATGCCATGTATATTTTCATTAGGGAAGCGAAAAATAAAAACACCTACAGCACCTGGTATTCCCAGGCAGTCTCCCAACCCGGTACTAATCAAGCCTCACCCTGCTTAGCTTCCGAGATCTGACGGGATCGGGCACTTTCAAGGTAGTATGGCCGTAGGTGGAGATTGCTGTCTCATGATATCCTCTCATTCTTAAATTCATGAGCCTATATCTTGCTCCATGCATACACAGAGACTGAGAAAATGACAGGTGCACTCAAATGTACTATAGACGGAATTCTTGATGTCAGAATTCTATTTTGGAAGGTTGCATTGTGTTAAACTTTCTGAGGAAAAAACGATATATTTCTTTGCCACTGCGGGAAAAAGTAGCAAGAAATGAAACATTTTCTTTTGCTGCGAGGAATGCCATGTATATTTTCATTAGGGAAGCGAAAAATAAAAACACCTACAGCACCTGGTATTCCCAGGCAGTCTCCCAACCCGGTACTAATCAAGCCTCACCCTGCTTAGTTTCTGAGATCTGACGGGATCGGGCACTTTCAAGGTAGTATGGCCGTAGGTGGAGATTGCTGTCTCATGATATCCTCTCATTCTTAAATTCATGAGCCTATATCTTGCTCCATGCATACACAGAGACTGAGAAAATGACAGGTGCACTCAAATGTACTATAGACGGAATTCTTGATGTCAGAATTCTATTTTGGAAGGTTGCATTGTGTTAAACTTTCTGAGGAAAAAACGATATATTTCTTTGCCACTGCGGGAAAAAGTAGCAAGAAATGAAACATTTTCTTTTGCTGCGAGGAATGCCATGTATATTTTCATTAGGGAAGCGAAAAATAAAAACACCTACAGCACCTGGTATTCGAAAAAATGATATATTTCTCAGCCACTGCGGGACAAAAGTAGTAAAAAATTTCAGAGGTGCCTATTTTCAACCTCCTCCTGTTTGGATTCGATCTCACTATTTCTTCCAATTATCAGCTTAAACACTGCACACCCCAACACTGTGAGCCACAAGTTCACCATGTTACATGCTATGTGTTCTGAGGCCTATATGATATATTTCTAAATGACATGGGAGGCATAGGTGTATTATTCTGACCGTTAAAACAAATACATTCTTAAAGAATTACCTTAAATGGAGAAATTAAATAAGAGACTGAGAAAATGAGAGGTGCACTCAAATGTACTATAGACGGAATTCTTGATGTCAGAATTCTATTTTGGAAGGTTGCATTGTGTTAAACTTTCTGAGGAAAAAACGATATATTTCTTTGCCACTGCGGGAAAAAGTAGCAAGAAATGAAACATTTTCTTTTGCTGCGAGGAATGCCATGTATATTTTCATTAGGGAAGCGAAAAATAAAAACACCTGCAGCACCTGGTATTCCCAGGCAGTCTCCCAACCCGGTACTAATCAAGCCTCACCCTGCTAAGCTTCCTAGATCTGACGGGATCGGGCACTTTCAAGGTAGTATGGCCGTAGGTGGAGATTGCTGTCTCATGATATCCTCTCATTCTTAAATTCATGAGCCTATATCTTGCTCCATGCATACACAGAGACTGAGAAAATGACAGGTGCACTCAAATGTACTATAGACGGAATTCTTGATGTCAGAATTCTATTTTGGAAGGTTGCATTGTGTTAAACTTTCTGAGGAAAAAACGATATATTTCTTTGCCACTGCGGGAAAAAGTAGCAAGAAATGAAACATTTTCTTTTGCTGCGAGGAATGCCATGTATATTTTCATTAGGGAAGCGAAAAATAAAAACACCTACAGCACCTGGTATTCCCAGACAGTCTCCCAACCCGGTACTAATCAAGCCTCACCCTGCTTAGCTTCCGAGATCTGACGGGATCGGGCACTTTCAAGGTAGTATGGCCGTAGGTGGAGGTTGCTGTCTCATGATATCCTCTCATTCTTAAATTCATGAGCCTATATCTTGCTCCATGCATACACAGAGACTGAGAAAATGACAGGTGTACTCAAATGTACTATAGACGGAATTCTTGATGTCAGAATTCTATTTTGGAAGGTTGCATTGTGTTAAACTTTCTGAGGAAAAAACGATATATTTCTTTGCCACTGCGGGAAAAAGTAGCAAGAAATGAAACATTTTCTTTTGCTGCGAGGAATGCCATGTATATTTTCATTTGGGAAGCGAAAAATAAAAACACCTACAGCACCTGGTATTCCCAGGCAGTCTCCCAACCCGGTATTAATCAAGCCTCACCCTGCTTAGCTTCCGAGATCTGACGGGATCGGGCACTTTCAAGGTAGTATGGCCGTAGGTGGAGATTGCTGTCTCATGATATCCTCTCATTCTTAAATTCATGAGCCTATATCTTGCTCCATGCATACACAGAGACTGAGAAAATGACAGGTGCACTCAAATGTACTATAGACGGAATTCTTGATGTCAGAATTCTATTTTGGAAGGTTGCATTGTGTTAAACTTTCTGAGGAAAAAACGATATATTTCTTTGCCACTGCGGGAAAAAGTAGCAAGAAATGAAACATTTTCTTTTGCTGCGAGGAATGCCATGTATATTTTCATTAGGGAAGCGAAAAATAAAAACACCTACAGCACCTGGTATTCGAAAAAATGATATATTTCTCAGCCACTGCGGGACAAAAGTAGTAAAAAATTTCAGAGGTGCCTATTTTCAACCTCCTCCTGTTTGGATTCGATCTCACTATTTCTTCCAATTATCAGCTTAAACACTGCACACCCCAACACTGTGAGCCACAAGTTCACCATGTTACATGCTATGTGTTCTGAGGCCTATATGATATATTTCTAAATGACATGGGAGGCATAGGTGTATTATTCTGACCGTTAAAACAAATACATTCTTAAAGAATTACTTTAAATGGAGAAATTAAATCAGAGACTGAGAAAATGAGAGGTGCACTCAAATGTACTATAGATGGAATTCTTGATGTCAGAATTCTATTTTGGAAGGTTGCATTGTGTTAAACTTTCTGAGGAAAAAACGATATATTTCTTTGCCACTGCGGGAAAAAGTAGCAAGAAATGAAACATTTTCTTTTGCTGCGAGGAATGCCATGTATATTTTCATTAGGGAAGCGAAAAATAAAAACACCTACAGCACCTGGTATTCCCAGGCAGTCTCCCAACCCGGTACTAATCAAGCCTCACCCTGCTTAGCTTCCGAGATCTGACGGGATCGGGCACTTTCAAGGTAGTATGGCCGTAGGTGGAGATTGCTGTCTCATGATATCCTCTCATTCTTAAATTCATGAGCCTATATCTTGCTCCATGCATACACAGAGACTGAGAAAATGACAGGTGCACTCAAATGTACTATAGACGGAATTCTTGATGTCAGAATTCTATTTTGGAAGGTTGCATTGTGTTAAACTTTCTGAGGAAAAAACGATATATTTCTTTGCCACTGCGGGAAAAAGTAGCAAGAAATGAAACATTTTCTTTTGCTGCGAGGAATGCCATGTATATTTTCATTAGGGAAGCGAAAAATAAAAACACCTACAGCACCTGGTATTCCCAGGCAGTCTCCCAACCCGGTACTAATCAAGCCTCACCCTGCTTAGTTTCTGAGATCTGACGGGATCGGGCACTTTCAAGGTAGTATGGCCGTAGGTGGAGATTGCTGTCTCATGATATCCTCTCATTCTTAAATTCATGAGCCTATATCTTGCTCCATGCATACACAGAGACTGAGAAAATGACAGGTGCACTCAAATGTACTATAGACGGAATTCTTGATGTCAGAATTCTATTTTGGAAGGTTGCATTGTGTTAAACTTTCTGAGGAAAAAACGATATATTTCTTTGCCACTGCGGGAAAAAGTAGCAAGAAATGAAACATTTTCTTTTGCTGTGAGGAATGCCATGTATATTTTCATTAGGGAAGCGAAAAATAAAAACACCTACAGCACCTGGTATTCGAAAAAATGATATATTTCTCAGCCACTGCGGGACAAAAGTAGTAAAAAATTTCAGAGGTGCCTATTTTCAACCTCCTCCTGTTTGGATTCGATCTCACTATTTCTTCCAATTATCAGCTTAAACACTGCACACCCCAACACTGTGAGCCACAAGTTCACCATGTTACATGCTATGTGTTCTGAGGCCTATATGATATATTTCTAAATGACATGGGAGGCATAGGTGTATTATTCTGACCGTTAAAACAAATACATTCTTAAAGAATTACCTTAAATGGAGAAATTAAATCAGAGACTGAGAAAATGAGAGGTGCACTCAAATGTACTATAGATGGAATTCTTGATGTCAGAATTCTATTTTGGAAGGTTGCATTGTGTTAAACTTTCTGAGGAAAAAACGATATATTTCTTTGCCACTGCGGGAAAAAGTAGCAAGAAATGAAACATTTTCTTTTGCTGCGAGGAATGCCATGTATATTTTCATTAGGGAAGCGAAAAATAAAAACACCTACAGCACCTGGTATTCCCAGGCAGTCTCCCAACCCGGTACTAATCAAGCCTCACCCTGCTTAGCTTCCGAGATCTGACGGGATCGGGCACTTTCAAGGTAGTATGGCCGTAGGTGGAGATTGCTGTCTCATGATATCCTCTCATTCTTAAATTCATGAGCCTATATCTTGCTCCATGCATACACAGAGACTGAGAAAATGACAGGTGCACTCAAATGTACTATAGACGGAATTCTTGATGTCAGAATTCTATTTTGGAAGGTTGCATTGTGTTAAACTTTCTGAGGAAAAAACGATATATTTCTTTGCCACTGCGGGAAAAAGTAGCAAGAAATGAAACATTTTCTTTTGCTGCGAGGAATGCCATGTATATTTTCATTAGGGAAGCGAAAAATAAAAACACCTACAGCACCTGGTATTCCCAGGCAGTCTCCCAACCCGGTACTAATCAAGCCTCACCCTGCTTAGCTTCCGAGATCTGACGGGATCGGGCACTTTCAAGGTAGTATGGCCGTAGGTGGAGATTGTTGTCTCATGATATCCTCTCATTCTTAAATTCATGAGCCTATATCTTGCTCCATGCATACACAGAGACTGAGAAAATGACAGGTGCACTCAAATGTACTATAGACGGAATTCTTGATGTCAGAATTCTATTTTGGAAGGTTGCATTGTGTTAAACTTTCTGAGGAAAAAACGATATATTTCTTTGCCACTGCGGGAAAAAGTAGCAAGAAATGAAACATTTTCTTTTGCTGCGAGGAATGCCATGTATATTTTCATTAGGGAAGCGAAAAATAAAAACACCTACAGCACCTGGTATTCCCAGGCAGTCTCCCAACCCGGTACTAATCAAGCCTCACCCTGCTTAGTTTCTGAGATCTGACGGGATCGGGCACTTTCAAGGTAGTATGGCCGTAGGTGGAGATTGCTGTCTCATGATATCCTCTCATTCTTAAATTCATGAGCCTATATCTTGCTCCATGCATACACAGAGACTGAGAAAATGACAGGTGCACTCAAATGTACTATAGACGGAATTCTTGATGTCAGAATTCTATTTTGGAAGGTTGCATTGTGTTAAACTTTCTGAGGAAAAAACGATATATTTCTTTGCCACTGCGGGAAAAAGTAGCAAGAAATGAAACATTTTCTTTTGCTGCGAGGAATGCCATGTATATTTTCATTAGGGAAGCGAAAAATAAAAACACCTGCAGCACCTGGTATTCCCAGGCAGTCTCCCAACCCGGTACTAATCAAGCCTCACCCTGCTTAGCTTCCTAGATCTGACGGGATCGGGCACTTTCAAGGTAGTATGGCCGTAGGTGGAGATTGCTGTCTCATGATATCCTCTCATTCTTAAATTCATGAGCCTATATCTTGCGCCATGCATACACAGAGACTGAGAAAATGACAGGTGCACTCAAATGTACTATAGACGGAATTCTTGATGTCAGAATTCTATTTTGGAAGGTTGCATTGTGTTAAACTTTCTGAGGAAAAAACGATATATTTCTTTGCCACTGCGGGAAAAAGTAGCAAGAAATGAAACATTTTCTTTTGCTGCGAGGAATGCCATGTATATTTTCATTAGGGAAGCGAAAAATAAAAACACCTACAGCACCTGGTATTCGAAAAAATGATATATTTCTCAGCCACTGCGGGACAAAAGTAGTAAAAAATTTCAGAGGTGCCTATTTTCAACCTCCTCCTGTTTGGATTCGATCTCACTATTTCTTCCAATTATCAGCTTAAACACTGCACACCCCAACACTGTGAGCCACAAGTTCACCATGTTACATGCTATGTGTTCTGAGGCCTATATGATATATTTCTAAATGACATGGGAGGCATAGGTGTATTATTCTGACCGTTAAAACAAATACATTCTTAAAGAATTACCTTAAATGGAGAAATTAAATAAGAGACTGAGAAAATGAGAGGTGCACTCAAATGTACTATAGACGGAATTCTTGATGTCAGAATTCTATTTTGGAAGGTTGCATTGTGTTAAACTTTCTGAGGAAAAAACGATATATTTCTTTGCCACTGCGGGAAAAAGTAGCAAGAAATGAAACATTTTCTTTTGCTGCGAGGAATGCCATGTATATTTTCATTAGGGAAGCGAAAAATAAAAACACCTGCAGCACCTGGTATTCCCAGGCAGTCTCCCAACCCGGTACTAATCAAGCCTCACCCTGCTAAGCTTCCTAGATCTGACGGGATCGGGCACTTTCAAGGTAGTATGGCCGTAGGTGGAGATTGCTGTCTCATGATATCCTCTCATTCTTAAATTCATGAGCCTATATCTTGCTCCATGCATACACAGAGACTGAGAAAATGACAGGTGCACTCAAATGTACTATAGACGGAATTCTTGATGTCAGAATTCTATTTTGGAAGGTTGCATTGTGTTAAACTTTCTGAGGAAAAAACGATATATTTCTTTGCCACTGCGGGAAAAAGTAGCAAGAAATGAAACATTTTCTTTTGCTGCGAGGAATGCCATGTATATTTTCATTAGGGAAGCGAAAAATAAAAACACCTACAGCACCTGGTATTCCCAGACAGTCTCCCAACCCGGTACTAATCAAGCCTCACCCTGCTTAGCTTCCGAGATCTGACGGGATCGGGCACTTTCAAGGTAGTATGGCCGTAGGTGGAGGTTGCTGTCTCATGATATCCTCTCATTCTTAAATTCATGAGCCTATATCTTGCTCCATGCATACACAGAGACTGAGAAAATGACAGGTGTACTCAAATGTACTATAGACGGAATTCTTGATGTCAGAATTCTATTTTGGAAGGTTGCATTGTGTTAAACTTTCTGAGGAAAAAACGATATATTTCTTTGCCACTGCGGGAAAAAGTAGCAAGAAATGAAACATTTTCTTTTGCTGCGAGGAATGCCATGTATATTTTCATTTGGGAAGCGAAAAATAAAAACACCTACAGCACCTGGTATTCCCAGGCAGTCTCCCAACCCGGTATTAATCAAGCCTCACCCTGCTTAGCTTCCGAGATCTGACGGGATCGGGCACTTTCAAGGTAGTATGGCCGTAGGTGGAGATTGCTGTCTCATGATATCCTCTCATTCTTAAATTCATGAGCCTATATCTTGCTCCATGCATACACAGAGACTGAGAAAATGACAGGTGCACTCAAATGTACTATAGACGGAATTCTTGATGTCAGAATTCTATTTTGGAAGGTTGCATTGTGTTAAACTTTCTGAGGAAAAAACGATATATTTCTTTGCCACTGCGGGAAAAAGTAGCAAGAAATGAAACATTTTCTTTTGCTGCGAGGAATGCCATGTATATTTTCATTAGGGAAGCGAAAAATAAAAACACCTACAGCACCTGGTATTCGAAAAAATGATATATTTCTCAGCCACTGCGGGACAAAAGTAGTAAAAAATTTCAGAGGTGCCTATATTCAACCTCCTCCTGTTTGGATTCGATCTCACTATTTCTTCCAATTATCAGCTTAAACACTGCACACCCCAACACTGTGAGCCACAAGTTCACCATGTTACATGCTATGTGTTCTGAGGCCTATATGATATATTTCTAAATGACATGGGAGGCATAGGTGTATTATTCTGACCGTTAAAACAAATACATTCTTAAAGAATTACCTTAAATGGAGAAATTAAATCAGAGACTGAGAAAATGAGAGGTGCACTCAAATGTACTATAAACGGAATTCTTGATGTCAGAATTCTATTTTGGAAGGTTGCATTGTGTTAAACTTTCTGAGGAAAAAACGATATATTTCTTTGCCACTGCGGGAAAAAGTAGCAAGAAATGAAACATTTTCTTTTGCTGCGAGGAATGCCATGTATATTTTCATTAGGGAAGCGAAAAATAAAAACAACTACAGCACCTGGTATTCGAAAAAATCATATATTTATCAGCCACTGCGGGACAAAAGTAGTAAAAAAAATTTCAGAGGTGCCTATTTTCAACCTCCTCCTGTTTGTATTCGATCTCACTATTTCTTCCAATTATCAGCTTAAACACTGCACACCCCAACACTGTGAGCCACAAGTTCACCATGTTACATGCTATGTGTTCTGAGGCCTATATGATATATATCTAAATGACATGGGAGGCATAGGTGTATTATTCTGACCGTTAAAACAAATACATTCTTAAAGAATTACCTTAAATGGAGAAATTAAATCAGAGACTGAGAACATGAGAGGTGCACTCAAATGTACTATAGACGGAATTCTTGATGTCAGAATTCTATTTTGGAAGGTTGCATTGTGTTAAACTTTCTGAGGAAAAAACGATATATTTCTTTGCCACTGCGGGAAAAAGTAGCAAGAAATGAAACATTTTCTTTTGCTGCGAGGAATGCCATGTATATTTTCATTAGGGAAGCGAAAAATAGAAACACATACAGCACCTAGTATTCCCAGGCAGTCTCCCAACCCGGTACTAATCAAGCCTCACCCTGCTTAGCTTCCGAGATCTGACGGGATCGGGCACTTTCAAGGTAGTATGGCCGTAGGTGGAGATTGCTGTCTCATGATATCCTCTCATTCTTAAATTCATGAGCCTATATCTTGCTCCATGCATACACAGAGACTGAGAAAATGACAGGTGCACTCAAATGTACTATAGACGGAATTTTTGATGTCAGAATTCTATTTTGGAAGGTTGCATTGTGTTAAACTTTCTGAGGAAAAAACGATATATTTCTTTGCCACTGCGAGAAAAAGTAGCAAGAAATGAAACATTTTCTTTTGCTGCGAGGAATGCCATGTATATTTTCATTAGGGAAGCGAAAAATAAAAACACCTACAGCACCTGGTATTCCCAGGCAGTCTCCCAACCCAGTACTAATCAAGCCTCATCCTGCTTAGCTTCCGAGATCTGACGGGATCGGGCACTTTCAAGGTAGTATGGCCGTAGGTGGAGATTGCTGTCTCATGATATCCTCTCATTCTTAAATTCATGAGCCTATATCTTGCTCCATGCATACACAGAGACTGAGAAAATGACAGGTGCACTCAAATGTACTATAGACGGAATTCTTGATGTCAGAATTCTATTTTGGAAGGTTGCATTGTGTTAAACTTTCTGAGGAAAAAACGATATATTTCTTTGCCACTGCGAGAAAAAGTAGCAAGAAATGAAACATTTTCTTTTGCTGCGAGGAATGCCATGTATATTTTCATTAGGGAAGCGAAAAATAAAAACACCTACAGCACCTGGTATTCCCAGGCAGTCTCCCAACCCGGTACTAATCAAGCCTCACCCTGCTTAGCTTCCGAGATCTGACGGGATCGGGCACTTTCAAGGTAGTATGGCCGTAGGTGGAGATTGCTGTCTCATGATATTCTCTCATTCTTAAATTCATGAGCCAATATCTTGCTCCATGCATACACAGAGACTGAGAAAATGACAGGTGCACTCAAATGTACTATAGACGGAATTCTTGATGTCAGAATTCTATTTTGGAAGGTTGCATTGTGTTAAACTTTCTGAGGAAAAAACGATATATTTCTTTGCCACTGCGGGAAAAAGTAGCAAGAAATGAAACATTTTCTTTTGCTGCGAGGAATGCCATGTATATTTTCATTAGGGAAGCGAAAAATAAAAACACATACAGCACCTAGTATTCCCAGGCAGTCTCCCAACCCGGTACTAATCAAGCCTCACCCTGCTTAGCTTCCGAGATCTGACGGGATCGGGCACTTTCAAGGTAGTATGGCCGTAGGTGGAGATTGCTGTCTCATGATATCCTCTCATTCTTAAATTCATGAGCCTATATCTTGCTCCATGCATACACAGAGACTGAGAAAATGACAGGTGCACTCAAATGTACTATAGACGGAATTTTTGATGTCAGAATTCTATTTTGGAAGGTTGCATTGTGTTAAACTTTCTGAGGAAAAAACGATATATTTCTTTGCCACTGCGAGAAAAAGTAGCAAGAAATGAAACATTTTCTTTTGCTGCGAGGAATGCCATGTATATTTTCATTAGGGAAGCGAAAAATAAAAACACCTACAGCACCTGGTATTCCCAGGCAGTCTCCCAACCCGGTACTAATCAAGCCTCATCCTGCTTAGCTTCCGAGATCTGACGGGATCGGGCACTTTCAAGGTAGTATGGCCGTAGGTGGAGATTGCTGTCTCATGATATCCTCTCATTCTTAAATTCATGAGCCTATATCTTGCTCCATGCATACACAGAGACTGAGAAAATGACAGGTGCACTCAAATGTACTATAGACGGAATTTTTGATGTCAGAATTCTATTTTGGAAGGTTGCATTGTGTTAAACTTTCTGAGGAAAAAACGATATATTTCTTTGCCACTGCGAGAAAAAGTAGCAAGAAATGAAACATTTTCTTTTGCTGCGAGGAATGCCATGTATATTTTCATTAGGGAAGCGAAAAATAAAAACACCTACAGCACCTGGTATTCCCAGGCAGTCTCCCAACCCGGTACTAATCAAGCCTCACCCTGCTTAGCTTCCGAGATCTGACGGGATCGGGCACTTTCAAGGTAGTATGGCCGTAGGTGGAGATTGCTGTCTCATGATATCCTCTCATTCTTAAATTCATGAGCCTATATCTTGCTCCATGCATACACAGAGACTGAGAAAATGACAGGTGCACTCAAATGTACTATAGATGGAATTCTTGATGTCAGAATTCTATTTTGGAAGGTTGCATTGTGTTAAACTTTCTGAGGAAAAAACGATATATTTCTTTGCCACTGCGGGAAAAAGTAGCAAGAAATGAAACATTTTCTTTTGCTGCGAGGAATGCCATGTATATTTTCATTAGGGAAGCGAAAAATAAAAACACCTACAGCACCTGGTATTCCCAGACAGTCTCCCAACCCGGTACTAATCAAGCCTCACCCTGCTTAGCTTCCGAGATCTGACGGGATCGGGCACTTTCAAGGTAGTATGGCCGTAGGTGGAGATTGCTGTCTCATGATATCCTCTCATTCTTAAATTCATGAGCCAATATCTTGCTCCATGCATACACAGAGACTGAGAAAATGACAGGTGCACTCAAATGTACTATAGACGGAATTCTTGATGTCATAATTCTATTTTGGAAGGTTGCATTGTGTTAAACTTTCTGAGGAAAAAACGATATATTTCTTTGCCACTGCGGGAAAAAGTAGCAAGAAATGAAACATTTTCTTTTGCTGCGAGGAATGCCATGTATATTTTCATTAGGGAAGCGAAAAATAAAAACAACTACAGCACCTGGTATTCGAAAAAATCATATATTTCTCAGCCACTGCGGGACAAAAGTAGTAAAAAAAAAATTTCAGAGGTGCCTATTTTCAACCTCCTCCTGTTTGGATTCGATCTCACTATTTCTTCCAATTATCAGCTTAAACACTGCACACCCCAACACTGTGAGCCACAAGTTCACCATGTTACATGCTATGTGTTCTGAGGCCTATATGATATATTTCTAAATGACATGGGAGGCATAGGTGTATTATTCTGACCGTTAAAACAAATACATTCTTAAAGAATTACCTTAAATGGAGAAATTAAATCAGAGACTGAGAAAATGAGAGGTGCACTCAAATGTACTATAGACGGAATTCTTGATGTCAGAATTCTATTTTGGAAGGTTGCATTGTGTTAAACTTTCTGAGGAAAAAACGATATATTTCTTTGCCACTGCGGGAAAAAGTAGCAAGAAATGAAACATTTTCTTTTGCTGCGAGGAATGCCATGTATATTTTCATTAGGGAAGCGAAAAATAAAAACAACTACAGCACCTGGTATTCGAAAAAATCATATATTTCTCAGCCACTGCGGGACAAAAGTAGTAAAAAAAATTTCAGAGGTGCCTATTTTCAACCTCCTCCTGTTTGTATTCGATCTCACTATTTCTTCCAATTATCAGCTTAAACACTGCACACCCCAACACTGTGAGCCACAAGTTCACCATGTTACATGCTATGTGTTCTGAGGCCTATATGATATATATCTAAATGACATGGGAGGCATAGGTGTATTATTCTGACCGTTAAAACAAATACATTCTTAAAGAATTACCTTAAATGGAGAAATTAAATCAGAGACTGAGAACATGAGAGGTGCACTCAAATGTACTATAGACGGAATTCTTGATGTCAGAATTCTATTTTGGAAGGTTGCATTGTGTTAAACTTTCTGAGGAAAAAACGATATATTTCTTTGCCACTGCGGGAAAAAGTAGCAAGAAATGAAACATTTTCTTTTGCTGCGAGGAATGCCATGTATATTTTCATTAGGGAAGCGAAAAATAAAAACACATACAGCACCTAGTATTCCCAGGCAGTCTCCCAACCCGGTACTAATCAAGCCTCACCCTGCTTAGCTTCCGAGATCTGACGGGATCGGGCACTTTCAAGGTAGTATGGCCGTAGGTGGAGATTGCTGTCTCATGATATCCTCTCATTCTTAAATTCATGAGCCTATATCTTGCTCCATGCATACACAGAGACTGAGAAAATGACAGGTGCACTCAAATGTACTATAGACGGAATTTTTGATGTCAGAATTCTATTTTGGAAGGTTGCATTGTGTTAAACTTTCTGAGGAAAAAACGATATATTTCTTTGCCACTGCGAGAAAAAGTAGCAAGAAATGAAACATTTTCTTTTGCTGCGAGGAATGCCATGTATATTTTCATTAGGGAAGCGAAAAATAAAAACACCTACAGCACCTGGTATTCCCAGGCAGTCTCCCAACCCGGTACTAATCAAGCCTCATCCTGCTTAGCTTCCGAGATCTGACGGGATCGGGCACTTTCAAGGTAGTATGGCCGTAGGTGGAGATTGCTGTCTCATGATATCCTCTCATTCTTAAATTCATGAGCCTATATCTTGCTCCATGCATACACAGAGACTGAGAAAATGACAGGTGCACTCAAATGTACTATAGACGGAATTCTTGATGTCAGAATTCTATTTTGGAAGGTTGCATTGTGTTAAACTTTCTGAGGAAAAAACGATATATTTCTTTGCCACTGCGAGAAAAAGTAGCAAGAAATGAAACATTTTCTTTTGCTGCGAGGAATGCCATGTATATTTTCATTAGGGAAGCGAAAAATAAAAACAACTACAGCAACTGGTATTCGAAAAAATCATATATTTCTCAGCCACTGCGGGACAAAAGTAGTAAAAAAAATTTCAGAGGTGCCTATTTTCAACCTCCTCCTGTTTGGATTCGATCTCACTATTTCTTCCAATTATCAGCTTAAACACTGCACACCCCAACACTGTGAGCCACAAGTTCACCATGTTACATGCTATGTGTTCTGAGGCCTATATGATATATTTCTAAATGACATGGGAGGCATAGGTGTATTATTCTGACCGTTAAAACAAATACATTCTTAAAGAATTACCTTAAATGGAGAAATTAAATCAGAGACTGAGAACATGAGAGGTGCACTCAAATGTACTATAGACGGAATTCTTGATGTCAGAATTCTATTTTGGAAGGTTGCATTGTGTTAAACTTTCTGAGGAAAAAACGATATATTTCTTTGCCACTGCGAGAAAAAGTAGCAAGAAATGAAACATTTTCTTTTGCTGCGAGGAATGCCATGTATATTTTCATTAGGGAAGCGAAAAATAAAAACACCTACAGCACCAGGTATTCCCAGGCAGTCTCCCAACCCGGTACTAATCAAGCCTCACCCTGCTTAGCTTACGAGATCTGACGGGATCGGGCACTTTCAAGGTAGTATGGCCGTAGGTGGAGATTGCTGTCTCATGATATCCTCTCATTCTTAAATTCATGAGCCTATATCTTGCTCCATGCATACACAGAGACTGAGAAAATGACAGGTGCACTCAAATGTACTATAGACGGAATTATTGATGTCAGAATTCTATTTTGGAAGGTTGCATTGTGTTAAACTTTCTGAGGAAAAAACGATATATTTCTTTGCCACTGCGGGAAAAAGTAGCAAGAAATGAAACATTTTCTTTTGCTGCGAGGAATGCCATGTATATTTTCATTAGGGAAGCGAAAAATAAAAACACCTGCAGCACCTGGTATTCCCAGGCAGTCTCCCAACCCGGTACTAATCAAGCCTCACCCTGCTTAGCTTCCGAGATCTGACGAGATCGGGCACTTTCAAGGTAGTACGGCCGTAGGTGGAGATTGCTGTCTCATGATATCCTCTCATTCTTAAATTCATGAGCCTATATCTTGCTCCATGCATACACAGAGACTGAGAAAATGACAGGTGCACTCAAATGTACTATAGACGGAATTTTTGATGTCAGAATTCTATTTTGGAAGGTTGCATTGTGTTAAACTTTCTGAGGAAAAAACGATATATTTCTTTGCCACTGCGAGAAAACGTAGCAAGAAATGAAACATTTTCTTTTGCTGCGAGGAATGCCATGTATATTTTCATTAGGGAAGCGAAAAATAAAAACACCTACAGCACCTGGTATTCGAAAAAATCATATATTTCTCAGCCACTGCGGGACAAAAGTAGTAAAAAAAATTTCAGAGGTGCCTATTTTCAACCTCCTCCTGTTTGGATTCAATCTCACTATTTCTTCCAATTATCAGCTTAAACACTGCACACCCCAACACTGTGAGCCACAAGTTCACCATGTTACATGCTATGTGTTCTGAGGCCTATATGATATATTTCTAAATGACATGGGAGGCATAGGTGTATTATTCTGACCGTTAAAACAAATACATTCTTAAAGAATTACCTTAAATGGAGAAATTAAATCAGAGACTGAGAAAATGAGAGGTGCACTCAAATGTACTATAGACGGAATTCTTGATGTCAGAATTCTATTTTGGAAGGTTGCATTGTGTTAAACTTTCTGAGGAAAAAACGATATATTTCTTTGCCACTGCGGGAAAAAGTAGCAAGAAATGAAACATTTTCTTTTGCTGCGAGGAATGCCATGTATATTTTCATTAGGGAAGCGAAAAATAAAAACACCTACAGCACCTGGTATTCCCAGGCAGTCTCCCAACCCGGTACTAATCAAGCCTCACCCTGCTTAGCTTCCTAGATCTGACGGGATCGGGCACTTTCAAGGTAGTATGGCCGTAGGTGGAGATTGCTGTCTCATGATATCCTCTCATTCTTAAATTCATGAGCCTATATCTTGCTCCATGCATACACAGAGACTGAGAAAATGACAGGTGCACTCAAATGTACTATAGACGGAATTCTTGATGTCAGAATTCTATTTTGGAAGGTTGCATTGTGTTAAACTTTCTGAGGAAAAAACGATATATTTCTTTGCCACTGCGGGAAAAAGTAGCAAGAAATGAAACATTTTCTTTTGCTGCGAGGAATGCCATGTATATTTTCATTAGGGAAGCGAAAAATAAAAACACCTACAGCACCTGGTATTCCCAGGCAGTCTCCCAACCCGGTACTAATCAAGCCTCACCCTGCTTAGCTTCCGAGATCTGACGGGATCGGGCACTTTCAAGGTAGTATGGCCGTAGGTGGAGATTGCTGTCTCATGATATCCTCTCATTCTTAAATTAATGAGCCTATATCTTGCTCCATGCATACACAGAGACTGAGAAAATGAGAGGTGCACTCAAATGTACTATAGACGGAATTCTTGATGTCAGAATTCTATTTTGGAAGGTTGCATTGTGTTAAACTTTCTGAGGAAAAAACGATATATTTCTTTGCCACTGCGGGAAAAAGTAGCAAGAAATGAAACATTTTCTTTTGCTGCGAGGAATGCCATGTATATTTTCATTAGGGAAGCGAAAAATAAAAACACCTGCAGCACCTGGTATTCCCAGGCAGTCTCCCAACCCGGTACTAATCAAGCCTCACCCTGCTTAGCTTCCTAGATCTGACGGGATCGGGCACTTTCAAGGTAGTATGGCTGTAGGTGGAGATTGCTGTCTCATGATATCCTCTCATTCTTAAATTCATGAGCCTATATCTTGCTCCATGCATACACAGAGACTGAGAAAATGACAGGTGCACTCAAATGTACTATAGACGGAATTCTTGATGTCAGAATTCTATTTTGGAAGGTTGCATTGTGTTAAACTTTCTGAGGAAAAAACGATATATTTCTTTGCCACTGCGAGAAAAAGTAGCAAGAAATGAAACATTTTCTTTTGCTGCGAGGAATGCCATGTATATTTTCATTAGGGAAGCGAAAAATAAAAACACCTACAGCACCTGGTATTCCAAGGCAGTCTCCCAACCCGGTACTAATCAAGCCTCACCCTGCTTAGCTTACGAGATCTGACGGGATCGGGCACTTTCAAGGTAGTATGGCCGTAGGTGGAGATTGCTGTCTCATGATATCCTCTCATTCTTAAATTCATGAGCCTATATCTTGCTCCATGCATACACAGAGACTGAGAAAATGACAGGTGCACTCAAATGTACTATAGACGGAATTCTTGATGTCAGAATTCTATTTTGGAAGGTTGCATTGTGTTAAACTTTCTGAGGAAAAAACGATATATTTCTTTGCCACTGCGGGAAAAAGTAGCAAGAAATGAAACATTTTCTTTTGCTGCGAGGAATGCCATGTATATTTTCATTAGGGAAGCGAAAAATAAAAACACCTGCAGCACCTGGTATTCCCAGGCAGTCTCCCAACCCGGTACTAATCAAGCCTCACCCTGCTTAGCTTCCTAGATCTGACGGGATCGGGCACTTTCAAGGTAGTATGGCCGTAGGTGGAGATTGCTGTCTCATGATATCCTCTCATTCTTAAATTCATGAGCCTATATCTTGCTCCATGCATACACAGAGACAGAGAAAATGACAGGTGCACTCAAATGTACTATAGACGGAATTCTTGATGTCAGAATTCTATTTTGGAAGGTTGCATTGTGTTAAACTTTCTGAGGAAAAAACGATATATTTCTTTGCCACTGCGAGAAAAAGTAGCAAGAAATGAAACATTTTCTTTTGCTGCGAGGAATGCCATGTATATTTTCATTAGGGAAGCGAAAAATAAAAACACCTACAGCACCTGGTATTCCCAGGCAGTCTCCCAACCCGGTACTAATCAAGCCTCACCCTGCTTAGCTTACGAGATCTGACGGGATCGGGCACTTTCAAGGTAGTATGGCCGTAGGTGGAGATTGCTGTCTCATGATATCCTCTCATTCTTAAATTCATGAGCCTATATCTTGCTCCATGCATACACAGAGACTGAGAAAATGACAGGTGCACTCAAATGTACTATAGACGGAATTCTTGATGTCAGAATTCTATTTTGGAAGGTTGCATTGTGTTAAACTTTCTGAGGAAAAAACGATATATTTCTTTGCCACTGCGGGAAAAAGTAGCAAGAAATGAAACATTTTCTTTTGCTGCGAGGAATGCCATGTATATTTTCATTAGGGAAGCGAAAAATAAAAACAACTACAGCACCTGGTATTCGAAAAAATCATATATTTCTCAGCCACTGCGGGACAAAAGTAGTAAAAAAAATTTCAGAGGTGCCTATTTTCAACCTCCTGTTTGGATTTGATCTCACTATTTCTTCCAATTATCAGCTTAAACACTGCACACCCCAACACTGTGAGCCACAAGTTCACCATGTTACATGCTATGTGTTCTGAGGCCTAAATGATATATTTCTAAATGACATGGGAGGCATAGGTGTATTATTCTGACCGTTAAAACAAATACATTCTTAAAGAATTACCTTAAATGGAGAAATTAAATCAGAGACTGAGAACATGAGAGGTGCACTCAAATGTACTATAGACGGAATTCTTGATGTCAGAATTCTATTTTGGAAGGTTGCATTGTGTTAAACTTTCTGAGGAAAAAACGATATATTTCTTTGCCACTGCGGGAAAAAGTAGCAAGAAATGAAACATTTTCTTTTGCTGCGAGGAATGCCATGTATATTTTCATTAGGGAAGCGAAAAATAAAAACACATACAGCACCTAGTATTCCCAGGCAGTCTCCCAACCCGGTACTAATCAAGCCTCACCCTGCTTAGCTTCCGAGATCTGACAGGATCGGGCACTTTCAAGGTAGTATGGCCGTAGGTGGAGATTGCTGTCTCATGATATCCTCTCATTCTTAAATTCATGAGCCTATATCTTGCTCCATGCATACACAGAGACTGAGAAAATGACAGGTGCACTCAAATGTACTACTGTATAGACGGAATTTTTGATGTCAGAATTCTATTTTGGAAGGTTGCATTGTGTTAAACTTTCTGAGGAAAAAACGATATATTTCTTTGCCACTGCGAGAAAAAGTAGTAAAAAATGAAACATTTTCTTTTGCTGCGAGGAATGCCATGTATATTTTCATTAGGGAAGCGAAAAATAAAAACACCTACAGCACCTGGTATTCCCAGGCAGTCTCCCAACCCGGTACTAATCAAGCCTCACCCTGCTTAGCTTACGAGATCTGACGGGATCGGGCACTTTCAAGGTAGTATGGCCGTAGGTGGAGATTGCTGTCTCATGATATCCTCTCATTCTTAAATTCATGAGCCTATATCTTGCTCCATGCATACACAGAGACTGAGAAAATGACAGGTGCACTCAAATGTACTATAGACGGAATTCTTGATGTCAGAATTCTATTTTGGAAGGTTGCATTGTGTTAAACTTTCTGAGGAAAAAACGATATATTTCTTTGCCACTGCGGGAAAAAGTAGCAAGAAATGAAACATTTTCTTTTGCTGCGAGGAATGCCATGTATATTTTCATTAGGGAAGCGAAAAATAAAAACACCTGCAGCACCTGGTATTCCCAGGCAGTCTCCCAACCCAGTACTAATCAAGCCTCACCCTGCTTAGCTTCCGAGATCTGACGAGATCGGGCACTTTCAAGGTAGTACGGCCGTAGGTGGAGATTGCTGTCTCATGATATCCTCTCATTCTTAAATTCATGAGCCTATATCTTGCTCCATGCATACACAGAGACTGAGAAAATGACAGGTGCACTCAAATGTACTATAGACGGAATTTTTGATGTCAGAATTCTATTTTGGAAGGTTGCATTGTGTTAAACTTTCTGAGGAAAAAACGATATATTTCTTTGCCACTGCGAGAAAAAGTAGCAAGAAATGAAACATTTTCTTTTGCTGCGAGGAATGCCATGTATATTTTCATTAGGGAAGCGAAAAATAAAAACACCTACAGCACCTGGTATTCCCAGGCAGTCTCCCAACCCAGTACTAATCAAGCCTCACCCTGCTTAGCTTCCGAGATCTGACGGGATCGGGCGCTGTCAAGGTAGTATGGCCGTAGGTGGAGATTGCTGTCTCATGATATCCTCTCATTCTTAAATCCATGAGCCTATATCTTGCTCCATGCATACACAGAGACTGAGAAAATGACAGGTGCACTCAAATGTACTATAGACGGAATTTTTGATGTCAGAATTCTATTTTGGAAGGTTGCATTGTGTTAAACTTTCTGAGGAAAAAACGATATATTTCTTTGCCACTGCGAGAAAAAGTAGCAAGAAATGAAACATTTTCTTTTGCTGCGAGGAATGCCATGTATATTTTCATTAGGGAAGCGAAAAATAAAAACACCTACAGCACCTGGTATTCGAAAAAATCATATATTTCTCAGCCACTGCGGGACAAAAGTAGTAAAAAAAATTTCAGAGGTGCCTATTTTCAACCTCCTCCTGTTTGGATTCGATCTCACTATTTCTTCCACTTATCAGCTAAAACACTGCACACCCCAACACTGTGAGCCACAAGTTCACCATGTTACATGCTATGTGTTCTGAGGCCTATATGATATATTTCTAAATGACATGGGAGGCATAGGTGTATTATTCTGACCGTTAAAACAAATACATTCTTAAAGAATTACCTTAAATGGAGAAATTAAATCAGAGACTGAGAACATGAGAGGTGCACTCAAATGTACTATAGACGGAATTCTTGATGTCAGAATTCTATTTTGGAAGGTTGCATTGTGTTAAACTTTCTGAGGAAAAAACGATATATTTCTTTGCCACTGCGGGAAAAAGTAGCAAGAAATGAAACATTTTCTTTTGCTGCGAGGAATGCCATGTATATTTTCATTAGGGAAGCGAAAAATAAAAACACCTACAGCACCTGGTATTCCCAGGCAGTCTCCCAACCCGGTACTAATCAAGCCTCACCCTGCTTAGCTTCCGAGATCTGACGGGATCGGGCACTTTCAAGGTAGTATGGCCGTAGGTGGAGATTGCTGTCTCATGATATCCTCTCATTCTTAAATTCATGAGCCTATATCTTGCTCCATGCATACACAGAGACTGAGAAAATGACAGGTGCACTCAAATGTACTATAGACGGAATTCTTGATGTCAGAATTCTATTTTGGAAGGTTGCATTGTGTTAAACTTTCTGAGGAAAAAACGATATATTTATTTGCCACTGCGGGAAAAAGTAGCAAGAAATGAAACATTTTCTTTTGCTGCGAGGAATGCCATGTATATTTTCATTAGGGAAGCGAAAAATAAAAACACCTACAGCACCTGGTATTCCCAGGCAGTCTCCCAACCCAGTACTAATCAAGCCTCACCCTGCTTAGCTTCCGAGATCTGACGGGATCGGGCACTTTCAAGGTAGTATGGCCGTAGGTGGAGATTGCTGTCTCATGATATCCTCTCATTCTTAAATTCATGAGCCTATATCTTGCTCCATGCATACACAGAGACTGAGAAAATGACAGGTGCACTCAAATGTACTATAGACGGAATTCTTGATGTCAGAATTCTATTTTGGAAGGTTGCATTGTGTTAAACTTTCTGAGGAAAAAACGATATATTTATTTGCCACTGCGGGAAAAAGTAGCAAGAAATGAAACATTTTCTTTTGCTGCGAGGAATGCCATGTATATTTTCATTAGGGAAGCGAAAAATAAAAACACCTACAGCACCTGGTATTCCCAGGCAGTCTCCCAACCCGGTACTAATCAAGCCTCACCCTGCTTAGCTTCCGAGATCTGACGGGATCGGGCACTTTCAAGGTAGTATGGCCGTAGGTGGAGATTGCTGTCTCATGATATCCTCTCATTCTTAAATTAATGAGCCTATATCTTGCTCCATGCATACACAGAGACTGAGAAAATGAGAGGTGCACTCAAATGTACTATAGACGGAATTCTTGATGTCAGAATTCTATTTTGGAAGGTTGCATTGTGTTAAACTTTCTGAGGAAAAAACGATATATTTCTTTGCCACTGCGGGAAAAAGTAGCAAGAAATGAAACATTTTCTTTTGCTGCGAGGAATGCCATGTATATTTTCATTAGGGAAGCGAAAAATAAAAACACCTACAGCACCTGGTATTCCCAGGCAGTCTCCCAACCCGGTACTAATCAAGCCTCACCCTGCTTAGCTTACGAGATCTGACGGGATCGGGCACTTTCAAGGTAGTATGGCCATAGGTGGAGATTGCTGTCTCATGATATCCTCTCATTCTTAAATTCATGAGCCTATATCTTGCTCCATGCATACACAGAGACTGAGAAAATGACAGGTGCACTCAAATGTACTATAGACGGAATTCTTGATGTCAGAATTCTATTTTGGAAGGTTGCATTGTGTTAAACTTTCTGAGGAAAAAACGATATATTTCTTTGCCACTGCGGGAAAAAGTAGCAAGAAATGAAACATTTTCTTTTGCTGCGAGGAATGCCATGTATATTTTCATTAGGGAAGCGAAAAATAAAAACACCTGCAGCACCTGGTATTCCCAGGCAGTCTCCCAACCCGGTACTAATCAAGCCTCACCCTGCTTAGCTTCCGAGATCTGACGAGATCGGGCACTTTCAAGGTAGTATGTCCGTAGGTGGAGATTGCTGTCTCATGATATCCTCTCATTCTTAAATTCATGAGCCTATATCTTGCTCCATGCATACACAGAGACTGAGAAAATGACAGGTGCACTCAAATGTACTATAGACGGAATTCTTGATGTCAGAATTCTATTTTGGAAGGTTGCATTGTGTTAAACTTTCTGAGGAAAAAACGATATATTTCTTTGCCACTGCGGGAAAAAGTAGCAAGAAATGAAACATTTTCTTTTGCTGCGAGGAATGCCATGTATATTTTCATTAGGGAAGCGAAAAATAAAAACACCTGCAGCACCTGGTATTCCCAGGCAGTCTCCCAACCCGGTACTAATCAAGCCTCACCCTGCTTAGCTTCCGAGATCTGACGAGATCGGGCACTTTCAAGGTAGTATGTCCGTAGGTGGAGATTGCTGTCTCATGATATCCTCTCATTCTTAAATTCATGAGCCTATATCTTGCTCCATGCATACACAGAGACTGAGAAAATGACAGGTGCACTCAAATGTACTATAGACGGAATTCTTGATGTCAGAATTCTATTTTGGAAGGTTGCATTGTGTTAAACTTTCTGAGGAAAAAACGATATATTTCTTTGCCACTGCGGGAAAAAGTAGCAAGAAATGAAACATTTTCTTTTGCTGCGAGGAATGCCATGTATATTTTCATTAGGGAAGCGAAAAATAAAAACACCTACAGCACCTGGTATTCCCAGGCAGTCTCCCAACCCGGTACTAATCAAGCCTCACCCTGCTTAGCTTCCGAGATCTGACGGGATCGGGCACTTTCAAGGTAGTATGGCCGTAGGTGGAGATTGCTGTCTCATGATATCCTCTCATTCTTAAATTCATGAGCCTATATCTTGCTCCATGCATACACAGAGACTGAGAAAATGAGAGGTGCACTCAAATGTACTATAGACGGAATTCTTGATGTCAGAATTCTATTTTGGAAGGTTGCATTGTGTTAAACTTTCTGAGGAAAAAACGATATATTTCTTTGCCACTGCGAGAAAAAGTAGCAAGAAATGAAACATTTTCTTTTGCTGCGAGGAATGCCATGTATATTTTCATTAGGGAAGCGAAAAATAAAAACACCTACAGCACCTGGTATTCCCAGGCAGTCTCCCAACCCGGTACTAATCAAGCCTCACCCTGCTTAGCTTACGAGATCTGACGGGATCGGGCACTTTCAAGGTAGTATGGCCGTAGGTGGAGATTGCTGTCTCATGATATCCTCTCATTCTTAAATTCATGAGCCTATATCTTGCTCCATGCATACACAGAGACTGAGAAAATGACAGGTGCACTCAAATGTACTATAGACGGAATTCTTGATGTCAGAATTCTATTTTGGAAGGTTGCATTGTGTTAAACTTTCTGAGGAAAAAACGATATATTTCTTTGCCACTGCGGGAAAAAGTAGCAAGAAATGAAACATTTTCTTTTGCTGCGAGGAATGCCATGTATATTTTCATTAGGGAAGCGAAAAATAAAAACACCTGCAGCACCTGGTATTCCCAGGCAGTCTCCCAACCCGGTACTAATCAAGCCTCACCCTGCTTAGCTTCCGAGATCTGACGAGATCGGGCACTTTCAAGGTAGTACGGCCGTAGGTGGAGATTGCTGTCTCATGATATCCTCTCATTCTTAAATTCATGAGCCTATATCTTGCTCCATGCATACACAGAGACTGAGAAAATGACAGGTGCACTCAAATGTACTATAGACGGAATTTTTGATGTCAGAATTCTATTTTGGAAGGTTGCATTGTGTTAAACTTTCTGAGGAAAAAACGATATATTTCTTTGCCACTGCGAGAAAAAGTAGCAAGAAATGAAACATTTTCTTTTGCTGCGAGGAATGCCATGTATATTTTCATTAGGGAAGCGAAAAATAAAAACACCTACAGCACCTGGTATTCGAAAAAATCATATATTTCTCAGCCACTGCGGGACAAAAGTAGTAAAAAAAATTTCAGAGGTGCCTATTTTCAACCTCCTCCTGTTTGGATTCGATCTCACTATTTCTTCCAATTATCAGCTTAAACACTGCACACCCCAAAACTGTGAGCCACAAGTTCACCATGTTACATGCTATGTGTTCTGAGGCCTATATGATATATTTCTAAATGACATGGGAGGCATAGGTGTATTATTCTGACCGTTAAAACAAATACATTCTTAAAGAATTACCTTAAATGGAGAAATTAAATCAGAGACTGAGAAAATGAGAGGTGCACTCAAATGTACTACTGTATAGACGGAATTCTTGATGTCAGAATTCTATTTTGGAAGGTTGCATTGTGTTAAACTTTCTGAGGAAAAAACGATATATTTCTTTGCCACTGCGAGAAAAAGTAGCAAGAAATGAAACATTTTCTTTTGCTGCGAGGAATGCCATGTATATTTTCATTAGGGAAGCGAAAAATAAAAACACCTACAGCACCTGGTATTCCCAGGCAGTCTCCCAACCCGGTACTAATCAAGCCTCATCCTGCTTAGCTTCCGAGATCTGACGGGATCGGGCACTTTCAAGGTAGTATGGCCGTAGGTGGAGATTGCTGTCTCATGATATCCTCTCATTCTTAAATTCATGAGCCTATATCTTGCTCCATGCATACACAGAGACTGAGAAAATGACAGGTGCACTCAAATGTACTATAGACGGAATTCTTGATGTCAGAATTCTATTTTGGAAGGTTGCATTGTGTTAAACTTTCTGAGGAAAAAACGATATATTTCTTTGCCACTGCGGGAAAAAGTAGCAAGAAATGAAACATTTTCTTTTGCTGCGAGGAATGCCATGTATATTTTCATTAGGGAAGCGAAAAATAAAAACACCTGCAGCACCTGGTATTCCCAGGCAGTCTCCCAACCCGGTACTAATCAAGCCTCACCCTGCTTAGCTTCCGAGATCTGACGAGATCGGGCACTTTCAAGGTAGTATGGCCGTAGGTGGAGATTGCTGTCTCATGATATCCTCTCATTCTTAAATTCATGAGCCTATATCTTGCTCCATGCATACACAGAGACTGAGAAAGTGACAGGTGCACTCAAATGTACTATAGACGGAATTCTTGATGTCAGAATTCTATTTTGGAAGGTTGCATTGTGTTAAACTTTCTGAGGAAAAAACGATATATTTCTTTGCCACTGCGGGAAAAAGTAGCAAGAAATGAAACATTTTCTTTTGCTGCGAGGAATGCCATGTATATTTTCATTAGGGAAGCGAAAAATAAAAACAACTACAGCACCTGGTATTCGAAAAAATCATATATTTCTCAGCCACTGCGGGACAAAAGTAGTAAAAAAAATTTCAGAGGTGCCTATTTTCAACCTCCTCCTGTTTGGATTTGATCTCACTATTTCTTCCAATTATCAGCTTAAACACTGCACACCCCAACACTGTGAGCCACAAGTTCACCATGTTACATGCTATGTGTTCTGAGGCCTATATGATATATTTCTAAATGACATGGGAGGCATAGGTGTATTATTCTGACCGTTAAAACAAATACATTCTTAAAGAATTACCTTAAATGGAGAAATTAAATCAGAGACTGAGAACATGAGAGGTGCACTCAAATGTACTATAGACGGAATTCTTGATGTCAGAATTCTATTTTGGAAGGTTGCATTGTGTTAAACTTTCTGAGGAAAAAACGATATATTTCTTTGCCACTGCGGGAAAAAGTAGCAAGAAATGAAACATTTTCTTTTGCTGCGAGGAATGCCATGTATATTTTCATTAGGGAAGCGAAAAATAAAAACACATACAGCACCTAGTATTCCCAGGCAGTCTCCCAACCCGGTACTAATCAAGCCTCACCCTGCTTAGCTTCCGAGATCTGACGGGATCGGGCACTTTCAAGGTAGTATGGCCGTAGGTGGAGATTGCTGTCTCATGATATCCTCTCATTCTTAAATTCATGAGCCTATATCTTGCTCCATGCATACACAGAGACTGAGAAAATGACAGGTGCACTCAAATGTACTACTGTATAGACGGAATTTTTGATGTCAGAATTCTATTTTGGAAGGTTGCATTGTGTTAAACTTTCTGAGGAAAAAACGATATATTTCTTTGCCACTGCGAGAAAAAGTAGCAAGAAATGAAACATTTTCTTTTGCTGCGAGGAATGCCATGTATATTTTCATTAGGGAAGCGAAAAATAAAAACACCTACAGCACCTGGTATTCCCAGGCAGTCTCCCAACCCGGTACTAATCAAGCCTCATCCTGCTTAGCTTCCGAGATCTGACGGGATCGGGCACTTTCAAGGTAGTATGGCCGTAGGTGGAGATTGCTGTCTCATGATATCCTCTCATTCTTAAATTCATGAGCCTATATCTTGCTCCATGCATACACAGAGACTGAGAAAATGACAGGTGCACTCAAATGTACTATAGACGGAATTCTTGATGTCAGAATTCTATTTTGGAAGGTTGCATTGTGTTAAACTTTCTGAGGAAAAAACGATATATTTCTTTGCCACTGCGGGAAAAAGTAGCAAGAAATGAAACATTTTCTTTTGCTGCGAGGAATGCCATGTATATTTTCATTAGGGAAGCGAAAAATAAAAACACCTGCAGCACCTGGTATTCCCAGGCAGTCTCCCAACCCGGTACTAATCAAGCCTCACCCTGCATAGCTTCCGAGATCTGACGAGATCGGGCACTTTCAAGGTAGTATGGCCGTAGGTGGAGATTGCTGTCTCATGATATCCTCTCATTCTTAAATTCATGAGCCTATATCTTGCTCCATGCATACACAGAGACTGAGAAAATGACAGGTGCACTCAAATGTACTATAGACGGAATTCTTGATGTCAGAATTCTATTTTGGAAGGTTGCATTGTGTTAAACTTTCTGAGGAAAAAACGATATATTTCTTTGCCACTGCGAGAAAAAGTAGCAAGAAATGAAACATTTTCTTTTGCTGCGAGGAATGCCATGTATATTTTCATTAGGGAAGCGAAAAATAAAAACACCTACAGCACCTGGTATTCCCAGGCAGTCTCCCAACCCGGTACTAATCAAGCCTCACCCTGCTTAGCTTACGAGATCTGACGGGATCGGGCACTTTCAAGGTAGTATGGCCGTAGGTGGAGATTGCTGTCTCATGATATCCTCTCATTCTTAAATTCATGAGCCTATATCTTGCTCCATGCATACACAGAGACTGAGAAAGTGACAGGTGCACTCAAATGTACTATAGACGGAATTCTTGATGTCAGAATTCTATTTTGGAAGGTTGCATTGTGTTAAACTTTCTGAGGAAAAAACGATATATTTCTTTGCCACTGCGGGAAAAAGTAGCAAGAAATGAAACATTTTCTTTTGCTGCGAGGAATGCCATGTATATTTTCATTAGGGAAGCGAAAAATAAAAACAACTACAGCACCTGGTATTCGAAAAAATCATATATTTCTCAGCCACTGCGGGACAAAAGTAGTAAAAAAAATTTCAGAGGTGCCTATTTTCAACCTCCTCCTGTTTGGATTCGATCTCACTATTTCTTCCAATTATCAGCTTAAACACTGCACACCCCAACACTGTGAGCCACAAGTTCACCATGTTACATGCTATGTGTTCTGAGGCCTATATGATATATTTCTAAATGACATGGGAGGCATAGGTGTATTATTCTGACCGTTAAAACAAATACATTCTTAAAGAATTACCTTAAATGGAGAAATTAAATCAGAGACTGAGAAAATGAGAGGTGCACTCAAATGTACTATAGATGGAATTCTTGATGTCAGAATTCTATTTTGGAAGGTTGCATTGTGTTAAACTTTCTGAGGAAAAAACGATATATTTCTTTGCCACTGCGGGAAAAAGTAGCAAGAAATGAAACATTTTCTTTTGCTGCGAGGAATGCCATGTATATTTTCATTAGGGAAGCGAAAAATAAAAACACCTACAGCACCTGGTATTCCCAGGCAGTCTTCCAACCCGGTACTAATCAAGCCTCACCCTGCTTAGCTTCCGAGATCTGACGGGATCGGGCACTTTCAAGGTAGTATGGCCGTAGGTGGAGATTGCTGTCTCATGATATCCTCTCATTCTTAAATTAATGAGCCTATATCTTGCTCCATGCATACACAGAGACTGAGAAAATGAGAGGTGCACTCAAATGTACTATAGACGGAATTCTTGATGTCAGAATTCTATTTTGGAAGGTTGCATTGTGTTAAACTTTCTGAGGAAAAAACGATATATTTCTTTGCCACTGCGGGAAAAAGTAGCAAGAAATGAAACATTTTCTTTTGCTGCGAGGAATGCCATGTATATTTTCATTAGGGAAGCGAAAAATAAAAACACCTACAGCACCTGGTATTCCCAGGCAGTCTTCCAACCCGGTACTAATCAAGCCTCACCCTGCTTAGCTTCCGAGATCTGACGGGATCGGGCACTTTCAAGGTAGTATGGCCGTAGGTGGAGATTGCTGTCTCATGATATCCTCTCATTCTTAAATTAATGAGCCTATATCTTGCTCCATGCATACACAGAGACTGAGAAAATGAGAGGTGCACTCAAATGTACTATAGACGGAATTCTTGATGTCAGAATTCTATTTTGGAAGGTTGCATTGTGTTAAACTTTCTGAGGAAAAAACGATATATTTCTTTGCCACTGCGGGAAAAAGTAGCAAGAAATGAAACATTTTCTTTTGCTGCGAGGAATGCCATGTATATTTTCATTAGGGAAGCGAAAAATAAAAACACCTACAGCACCTGGTATTCCCAGGCAGTCTAGCAACCCGGTGCTAATCAAGCCTCACCCTGCATAGCTTCCGAGATCTGACGGGATCGGGCACTTTCAAGGTAGTATGGCCGTAGGTGGAGATTGCTGTCTCATGATATCCTCTCATTCTTAAATTCATGAGCCTATATCTTGCTCCATGCATACACAGAGACTGAAAAAATGAGAGGTGCACTCAAATGTACTATAGACGGAATTCTTGATGTCAGAATTCTATTTTGGAAGGTTGCATTGTGTTAAACTTTCTGAGGAAAAAACGATATATTTCTTTGCCACTGCGGGAAAAAGTAGCAAGAAATGAAACATTTTCTTTTGCTGCGAGGAATGCCATGTATATTTTCATTAGGGAAGCGAAAAATAAAAACACCTACAGCACCTAGTATTCCCAGGCAGTCTCCCAACCCGGTACTAATCAAGCCTCACCCTGCTTAGCTTCCGAGATCTGACGGGATCGGACACTTTCAAGGTAGTATGGCCGTAGGTGGAGATTGCTGTCTCATGATATCCTCTCATTCTTATATTCATGAGCCTATATCTTGCTCCATGCATACACAGAGACTGAGAAAATGACAGGTGCACTCAAATGTACTATAGACGGAATTCTTGATGTCAGAATTCTATTTTGGAAGGTTGCATTGTGTTAAACTTTCTGAGGAAAAAACGATATATTTCTTTGCCACTGCGAGAAAAAGTAGCAAGAAATGAAACATTTTCTTTTGCTGCGAGGAATGCCATGTATATTTTCATTAGGGAAGCGAAAAATAAAAACACCTACAGCACCTGGTATTCCCAGGCAGTCTCCCAACCCGGTACTAATCAAGCCTCATCCTGCTTAGCTTCCGAGATCTGACGGGATCGGGCACTTTCAAGGTAGTATGGCCGTAGGTGGAGATTGCTGTCTCATGATATCCTCTCATTCTTAAATTCATGAGCCTATATCTTGCTCCATGCATACACAGAGACAGAGAAAATGACAGGTGCACTCAAATGTACTATAGACGGAATTATTGATGTCAGAATTCTATTTTGGAAGGTTGCATTGTGTTAAACTTTCTGAGGAAAAAACGATATATTTCTTTGCCACTGCGGGAAAAAGTAGCAAGAAATGAAACATTTTCTTTTGCTGCGAGGAATGCCATGTATATTTTCATTAGGGAAGCGAAAAATAAAAACACCTACAGCACCTGGTATTCCCAGGCAGTCTCCTAACCCGGTACTAATCAAGCCTCACCCTGCTTAGCTTCCGAGATCTGACAGGATCGGGCACTTTCAAGGTAGTATGGCCGTAGATGGAGATTGCTGTCTCATGATATCCTCTCATTCTTAAATTCATGAGCCTATATCTTGCTCCATGCATACACAGAGACTGAGAAAATGACAGGTGCACTCAAATGTACTATAGACGGAATTCTTGATGTCAGAATTCTATTTTGGAAGGTTGCATTGTGTTAAACTTTCTGAGGAAAAAACGATATATTTCTTTGCCACTGCGGGAAAAAGTAGCAAGAAATGAAACATTTTCTTTTGCTGCGAGGAATGCCATGTATATTTTCATTAGGGAAGCGAAAAATAAAAACACCTACAGCACCTGGTATTCCCAGGCAGTCTCCTAACCCGGTACTAATCAAGCCTCACCCTGCTTAGCTTCCGAGATCTGACAGGATCGGGCACTTTCAAGGTAGTATGGCCGTAGGTGGAGATTGCTGTCTCATGATATCCTCTCATTCTTAAATTCATGAGCCTATATCTTGCTCCATGCATACACAGAGACTGAGAAAATGACAGGTGCACTCAAATGTACTATAGACGGAATTCTTGATGTCAGAATTCTATTTTGGAAGGTTGCATTGTGTTAAACTTTCTGAGGAAAAAACGATATATTTCTTTGCCACTGCGGGAAAAAGTAGCAAGAAATGAAACATTTTCTTTTGCTGCGAGGAATGCCATGTATATTTTCATTAGGGAAGCGAAAAATAAAAACACCTACAGCACCTGGTATTCCCAGGCAGTCTCCTAACCCGGTACTAATCAAGCCTCACCCTGCTTAGCTTCCGAGATCTGACAGGATCGGGCACTTTCAAGGTAGTATGGCCGTAGGTGGAGATTGCTGTCTCATGATATCCTCTCATTCTTAAATTCATGAGCCTATATCTTGCTCCATGCATACACAGAGACTGAGAAAATGACAGGTGCACTCAAATGTACTATAGACGGAATTCTTGATGTCAGAATTCTATTTTGGAAGGTTGCATTGTGTTAAACTTTCTGAGGAAAAAACGATATATTTCTTTGCCACTGCGGGAAAAAGTAGCAAGAAATGAAACATTTTCTTTTGCTGCGAGGAATGCCATGTATATTTTCATTAGGGAAGCGAAAAATAAAAACACCTACAGCACCTGGTATTCCCAGGCAGTCTCCCAACCCGGTACTAATCAAGCCTCACCCTGCTTAGCTTCCGAGATCTGACGGGATCGGGCACTTTCAAGGTAGTATGGCCGTAGGTGGAGATTGCTGTCTCATGATATCCTCTCATTCTTAAATTCATGAGCCTATATCTTGCTCCATGCATACACAGAGACTGAGAAAATGACAGGTGCACTCAAATGTACTATAGACGGAATTCTTGATGTCAGAATTCTATTTTGGAAGGTTGAATTGTGTTAAACTTTCTGAGGAAAAAACGATATATTTCTTTGCCACTGCGGGAAAAAGTAGCAAGAAATGAAACATTTTCTTTTGCTGCGAGGAATGCCATGTATATTTTCATTAGGGAAGCGAAAAATAAAAACACCTACAGCACCTGGTATTCCCAGGCAGTCTCCCAACCCGGTACTAATCAAGCCTCACCCTGCTTAGCTTCCGAGATCTGACGGGATCGGGCACTTTCAAGGTAGTATGGCCGTAGGTGGAGATTGCTGTCTCATGATATCCTCTCATTCTTAAATTCATGAGCCTATATCTTGCTCCATGCATACACAGAGACTGAGAAAATGACAGGTGCACTCAAATGAACTATAGACGGAATTCTTGATGTCAGAATTCTATTTTGGAAGGTTGCATTGTGTTAAACTTTCTGAGGAAAAAACGATATATTTCTTTGCCACTGCGGGAAAAAGTAGCAAGAAATGAAACATTTTCTTTTGCTGCGAGGAATGCCATGTATATTTTCATTAGGGAAGCGAAAAATAAAAACACCTACAGCACCTGGTATTCCCAGGCAGTCTCCTAACCCGGTACTAATCAAGCCTCACCCTGCTTAGCTTCCGAGATCTGACAGGATCGGGCACTTTCAAGGTAGTATGGCCGTAGATGGAGATTGCTGTCTCATGATATCCTCTCATTCTTAAATTCATGAGCCTATATCTTGCTCCATGCATACACAGAGACTGAGAAAATGACAGGTGCACTCAAATGTACTATAGACGGAATTCTTGATGTCAGAATTCTATTTTGGAAGGTTGCATTGTGTTAAACTTTCTGAGGAAAAAACGATATATTTCTTTGCCACTGCGGGAAAAAGTAGCAAGAAATGAAACATTTTCTTTTGCTGCGAGGAATGCCATGTATATTTTCATTAGGGAAGCGAAAAATAAAAACACCTACAGCACCTGGTATTCCCAGGCAGTCTCCTAACCCGGTACTAATCAAGCCTCACCCTGCTTAGCTTCCGAGATCTGACAGGATCGGGCACTTTCAAGGTAGTATGGCCGTAGGTGGAGATTGCTGTCTCATGATATCCTCTCATTCTTAAATTCATGAGCCTATATCTTGCTCCATGCATACACAGAGACTGAGAAAATGACAGGTGCACTCAAATGTACTATAGACGGAATTCTTGATGTCAGAATTCTATTTTGGAAGGTTGCATTGTGTTAAACTTTCTGAGGAAAAAACGATATATTTCTTTGCCACTGCGGGAAAAAGTAGCAAGAAATGAAACATTTTCTTTTGCTGCGAGGAATGCCATGTATATTTTCATTAGGGAAGCGAAAAATAAAAACACCTACAGCACCTGGTATTCCCAGGCAGTCTCCCAACCCGGTACTAATCAAGCCTCACCCTGCTTAGCTTCCGAGATCTGACGGGATCGGGCACTTTCAAGGTAGTATGGCCGTAGGTGGAGATTGCTGTCTCATGATATCCTCTCATTCTTAAATTCATGAGCCTATATCTTGCTCCATGCATACACAGAGACTGAGAAAATGACAGGTGCACTCAAATGTACTATAGATGGAATTCTTGATGTCAGAATTCTATTTTGGAAGGTTGAATTGTGTTAAACTTTCTGAGGAAAAAACGATATATTTCTTTGCCACTGCGGGAAAAAGTAGCAAGAAATGAAACATTTTCTTTTGCTGCGAGGAATGCCATGTATATTTTCATTAGGGAAGCGAAAAATAAAAACACCTACAGCACCTGGTATTCCCAGGCAGTCTCCCAACCCGGTACTAATCAAGCCTCACCCTGCTTAGCTTCCGAGATCTGACGGGATCGGGCACTTTCAAGGTAGTATGGCCGTAGGTGGAGATTGCTGTCTCATGATATCCTCTCATTCTTAAATTCATGAGCCTATATCTTGCTCCATGCATACACAGAGACTGAGAAAATGACAGGTGCACTCAAATGAACTATAGACGGAATTCTTGATGTCAGAATTCTATTTTGGAAGGTTGCATTGTGTTAAACTTTCTGAGGAAAAAACGATATATTTCTTTGCCACTGCGGGAAAAAGTAGCAAGAAATGAAACATTTTCTTTTGCTGCGAGGAATGCCATGTATATTTTCATTAGGGAAGCGAAAAATAAAAACACCTACAGCACCTGGTATTCCCAGGCAGTCTCCTAACCCGGTACTAATCAAGCCTCACCCTGCTTAGCTTCCGAGATCTGACAGGATCGTGCACTTTCAAGGTAGTATGGCCGTAGATGGAGATTGCTGTCTCATGATATCCTCTCATTCTTAAATTCATGAGCCTATATCTTGCTCCATGCATACACAGAGACTGAGAAAATGACAGGTGCACTCAAATGTACTATAGACGGAATTCTTGATGTCAGAATTCTATTTTGGAAGGTTGCATTGTGTTAAACTTTCTGAGGAAAAAACGATATATTTCTTTGCCACTGCGGGAAAAAGTAGCAAGAAATGAAACATTTTCTTTTGCTGCGAGGAATGCCATGTATATTTTCATTAGGGAAGCGAAAAATAAAAACACCTACAGCACCTGGTATTCCCAGGCAGTCTCCTAACCCGGTACTAATCAAGCCTCACCCTGCTTAGCTTCCGAGATCTGACAGGATCGGGCACTTTCAAGGTAGTATGGCCGTAGGTGGAGATTGCTGTCTCATGATATCCTCTCATTCTTAAATTCATGAGCCTATATCTTGCTCCATGCATACACAGAGACTGAGAAAATGACAGGTGCACTCAAATGTACTATAGACGGAATTCTTGATGTCAGAATTCTATTTTGGAAGGTTGCATTGTGTTAAACTTTCTGAGGAAAAAACGATATATTTCTTTGCCACTGCGGGAAAAAGTAGCAAGAAATGAAACATTTTCTTTTGCTGCGAGGAATGCCATGTATATTTTCATTAGGGAAGCGAAAAATAAAAACACCTACAGCACCTGGTATTCCCAGGCAGTCTCCCAACCCGGTACTAATCAAGCCTCACCCTGCTTAGCTTCCGAGATCTGACGGGATCGGGCACTTTCAAGGTAGTATGGCCGTAGGTGGAGATTGCTGTCTCATGATATCCTCTCATTCTTAAATTCATGAGCCTATATCTTGCTCCATGCATACACAGAGACTGAGAAAATGACAGGTGCACTCAAATGTACTATAGACGGAATTCTTGATGTCAGAATTCTATTTTGGAAGGTTGAATTGTGTTAAACTTTCTGAGGAAAAAACGATATATTTCTTTGCCACTGCGGGAAAAAGTAGCAAGAAATGAAACATTTTCTTTTGCTGCGAGGAATGCCATGTATATTTTCATTAGGGAAGCGAAAAATAAAAACACCTACAGCACCTGGTATTCCCAGGCAGTCTCCCAACCCGGTACTAATCAAGCCTCACCCTGCTTAGCTTCCGAGATCTGACGGGATCGGGCACTTTCAAGGTAGTATGGCCGTAGGTGGAGATTGCTGTCTCATGATATCCTCTCATTCTTAAATTCATGAGCCTATATCTTGCTCCATGCATACACAGAGACTGAGAAAATGACAGGTGCACTCAAATGAACTATAGACGGAATTCTTGATGTCAGAATTCTATTTTGGAAGGTTGCATTGTGTTAAACTTTCTGAGGAAAAAACGATATATTTCTTTGCCACTGCGGGAAAAAGTAGCAAGAAATGAAACATTTTCTTTTGCTGCGAGGAATGCCATGTATATTTTCATTAGGGAAGCGAAAAATAAAAACACCTACAGCACCTGGTATTCCCAGGCAGTCTCCTAACCCGGTACTAATCAAGCCTCACCCTGCTTAGCTTCCGAGATCTGACAGGATCGGGCACTTTCAAGGTAGTATGGCCGTAGATGGAGATTGCTGTCTCATGATATCCTCTCATTCTTAAATTCATGAGCCTATATCTTGCTCCATGCATACACAGAGACTGAGAAAATGACAGGTGCACTCAAATGTACTATAGACGGAATTATTGATGTCAGAATTCTATTTTGGAAGGTTGCATTGTGTTAAACTTTCTGAGGAAAAAACGATATATTTCTTTGCCACTGCGGGAAAAAGTAGCAAGAAATGAAACATTTTCTTTTGCTGCGAGGAATGCCATGTATATTTTCATTAGGGAAGCGAAAAATAAAAACACCTACAGCACCTGGTATTCCCAGGCAGTCTCCTAACCCGGTACTAATCAAGCCTCACCCTGCTTAGCTTCCGAGATCTGACAGGATCGGGCACTTTCAAGGTAGTATGGCCGTAGGTGGAGATTGCTGTCTCATGATATCCTCTCATTCTTAAATTCATGAGCCTATATCTTGCTCCATGCATACACAGAGACTGAGAAAATGACAGGTGCACTCAAATGTACTATAGACGGAATTCTTGATGTCAGAATTCTATTTTGGAAGGTTGCATTGTGTTAAACTTTCTGAGGAAAAAACGATATATTTCTTTGCCACTGCGGGAAAAAGTAGCAAGAAATGAAACATTTTCTTTTGCTGCGAGGAATGCCATGTATATTTTCATTAGGGAAGCGAAAAATAAAAACACCTACAGCACCTGGTATTCCCAGGCAGTCTCCCAACCCGGTACTAATCAAGCCTCACCCTGCTTAGCTTCCGAGATCTGACGGGATCGGGCACTTTCAAGGTAGTATGGCCGTAGGTGGAGATTGCTGTCTCATGATATCCTCTCATTCTTAAATTCATGAGCCTATATCTTGCTCCATGCATACACAGAGACTGAGAAAATGACAGGTGCACTCAAATGTACTATAGACGGAATTCTTGATGTCAGAATTCTATTTTGGAAGGTTGAATTGTGTTAAACTTTCTGAGGAAAAAACGATATATTTCTTTGCCACTGCGGGAAAAAGTAGCAAGAAATGAAACATTTTCTTTTGCTGCGAGGAATGCCATGTATATTTTCATTAGGGAAGCGAAAAATAAAAACACCTACAGCACCTGGTATTCCCAGGCAGTCTCCCAACCCGGTACTAATCAAGCCTCACCCTGCTTAGCTTCCGAGATCTGACGGGATCGGGCACTTTCAAGGTAGTATGGCCGTAGGTGGAGATTGCTGTCTCATGATATCCTCTCATTCTTAAATTCATGAGCCTATATCTTGCTCCATGCATACACAGAGACTGAGAAAATGACAGGTGCACTCAAATGAACTATAGACGGAATTCTTGATGTCAGAATTCTATTTTGGAAGGTTGCATTGTGTTAAACTTTCTGAGGAAAAAACGATATATTTCTTTGCCACTGCGGGAAAAAGTAGCAAGAAATGAAACATTTTCTTTTGCTGCGAGGAATGCCATGTATATTTTCATTAGGGAAGCGAAAAATAAAAACACCTACAGCACCTGGTATTCCCAGGCAGTCTCCTAACCCGGTACTAATCAAGCCTCACCCTGCTTAGCTTCCGAGATCTGACAGGATCGGGCACTTTCAAGGTAGTATGGCCGTAGGTGGAGATTGCTGTCTCATGATATCCTCTCATTCTTAAATTCATGAGCCTATATCTTGCTCCATGCATACACAGAGACTGAGAAAATGACAGGTGCACTCAAATGTACTATAGACGGAATTCTTGATGTCAGAATTCTATTTTGGAAGGTTGCATTGTGTTAAACTTTCTGAGGAAAAAACGATATATTTCTTTGCCACTGCGGGAAAAAGTAGCAAGAAATGAAACATTTTCTTTTGCTGCGAGGAATGCCATGTATATTTTCATTAGGGAAGCGAAAAATAAAAACACCTACAGCACCTGGTATTCCCAGGCAGTCTCCCAACCCGGTACTAATCAAGCCTCACCCTGCTTAGCTTCCGAGATCTGACGGGATCGGGCACTTTCAAGGTAGTATGGCCGTAGGTGGAGATTGCTGTCTCATGATATCCTCTCATTCTTAAATTCATGAGCCTATATCTTGCTCCATGCATACACAGAGACTGAGAAAATGACAGGTGCACTCAAATGTACTATAGACGGAATTCTTGATGTCAGAATTCTATTTTGGAAGGTTGAATTGTGTTAAACTTTCTGAGGAAAAAACGATATATTTCTTTGCCACTGCGGGAAAAAGTAGCAAGAAATGAAACATTTTCTTTTGCTGCGAGGAATGCCATGTATATTTTCATTAGGGAAGCGAAAAATAAAAACACCTACAGCACCTGGTATTCCCAGGCAGTCTCCCAACCCGGTACTAATCAAGCCTCACCCTGCTTAGCTTCCGAGATCTGACGGGATCGGGCACTTTCAAGGTAGTATGGCCGTAGGTGGAGATTGCTGTCTCATGATATCCTCTCATTCTTAAATTCATGAGCCTATATCTTGCTCCATGCATACACAGAGACTGAGAAAATGACAGGTGCACTCAAATGAACTATAGACGGAATTCTTGATGTCAGAATTCTATTTTGGAAGGTTGCATTGTGTTAAACTTTCTGAGGAAAAAACGATATATTTCTTTGCCACTGCGGGAAAAAGTAGCAAGAAATGAAACATTTTCTTTTGCTGCGAGGAATGCCATGTATATTTTCATTAGGGAAGCGAAAAATAAAAACACCTACAGCACCTGGTATTCCCAGGCAGTCTCCTAACCCGGTACTAATCAAGCCTCACCCTGCTTAGCTTCCGAGATCTGACAGGATCGGGCACTTTCAAGGTAGTATGGCCGTAGGTGGAGATTGCTGTCTCATGATATCCTCTCATTCTTAAATTCATGAGCCTATATCTTGCTCCATGCATACACAGAGACTGAGAAAATGACAGGTGCACTCAAATGTACTATAGACGGAATTCTTGATGTCAGAATTCTATTTTGGAAGGTTGCATTGTGTTAAACTTTCTGAGGAAAAAACGATATATTTCTTTGCCACTGCGGGAAAAAGTAGCAAGAAATGAAACATTTTCTTTTGCTGCGAGGAATGCCATGTATATTTTCATTAGGGAAGCGAAAAATAAAAACACCTACAGCACCTGGTATTCCCAGGCAGTCTCCCAACCCGGTACTAATCAAGCCTCACCCTGCTTAGCTTCCGAGATCTGACGGGATCGGGCACTTTCAAGGTAGTATGGCCGTAGGTGGAGATTGCTGTCTCATGATATCCTCTCATTCTTAAATTCATGAGCCTATATCTTGCTCCATGCATACACAGAGACTGAGAAAATGACAGGTGCACTCAAATGTACTATAGACGGAATTCTTGATGTCAGAATTCTATTTTGGAAGGTTGAATTGTGTTAAACTTTCTGAGGAAAAAACGATATATTTCTTTGCCACTGCGGGAAAAAGTAGCAAGAAATGAAACATTTTCTTTTGCTGCGAGGAATGCCATGTATATTTTCATTAGGGAAGCGAAAAATAAAAACACCTACAGCACCTGGTATTCCCAGGCAGTCTCCCAACCCGGTACTAATCAAGCCTCACCCTGCTTAGCTTCCGAGATCTGACGGGATCGGGCACTTTCAAGGTAGTATGGCCGTAGGTGGAGATTGCTGTCTCATGATATCCTCTCATTCTTAAATTCATGAGCCTATATCTTGCTCCATGCATACACAGAGACTGAGAAAATGACAGGTGCACTCAAATGAACTATAGACGGAATTCTTGATGTCAGAATTCTATTTTGGAAGGTTGCATTGTGTTAAACTTTCTGAGGAAAAAACGATATATTTCTTTGCCACTGCGGGAAAAAGTAGCAAGAAATGAAACATTTTCTTTTGCTGCGAGGAATGCCATGTATATTTTCATTAGGGAAGCGAAAAATAAAAACACCTTCAGCACCTGGTATTCCCAGGCAGTCTCCTAACCCGGTACTAATCAAGCCTCACCCTGCTTAGCTTCCGAGATCTGACAGGATCGGGCACTTTCAAGGTAGTATGGCCGTAGATGGAGATTGCTGTCTCATGATATCCTCTCATTCTTAAATTCATGAGCCTATATCTTGCTCCATGCATACACAGAGACTGAGAAAATGACAGGTGCACTCAAATGTACTATAGACGGAATTCTTGATGTCAGAATTCTATTTTGGAAGGTTGCATTGTGTTAAACTTTCTGAGGAAAAAACGATATATTTCTTTGCCACTGCGGGAAAAAGTAGCAAGAAATGAAACATTTTCTTTTGCTGCGAGGAATGCCATGTATATTTTCATTAGGGAAGCGAAAAATAAAAACACCTACAGCACCTGGTATTCCCAGGCAGTCTCCTAACCCGGTACTAATCAAGCCTCACCCTGCTTAGCTTCCGAGATCTGACAGGATCGGGCACTTTCAAGGTAGTATGGCCGTAGGTGGAGATTGCTGTCTCATGATATCCTCTCATTCTTAAATTCATGAGCCTATATCTTGCTCCATGCATACACAGAGACTGAGAAAATGACAGGTGCACTCAAATGTACTATAGACGGAATTCTTGATGTCAGAATTCTATTTTGGAAGGTTGCATTGTGTTAAACTTTCTGAGGAAAAAACGATATATTTCTTTGCCACTGCGGGAAAAAGTAGCAAGAAATGAAACATTTTCTTTTGCTGCGAGGAATGCCATGTATATTTTCATTAGGGAAGCGAAAAATAAAAACACCTACAGCACCTGGTATTCCCAGGCAGTCTCCCAACCCGGTACTAATCAAGCCTCACCCTGCTTAGCTTCCGAGATCTGACAGGATCGGGCACTTTCAAGGTAGTAGGGCCGTAGGTGGAGATTGCTGTCTCATGATATCCTCTCATTCTTAAATTCATGAGCCTATATCTTGCTCCATGCATACACAGAGACTGAGAAAATGACAGGTGCACTCAAATGTACTATAGACGGAATTCTTGATGTCAGAATTCTATTTTGGAAGGTTGCATTGTGTTAAACTTTCTGAGGAAAAAACGATATATTTCTTTGCCACTGCGGGAAAAAGTAGCAAGAAATGAAACATTTTCTTTTGCTGCGAGGAATGCCATGTATATTTTCATTAGGGAAGCGAAAAATAAAAACACCTACAGCACCTGGTATTCCCAGGCAGTCTCCCAACCCGGTACTAATCAAGCCTCACCCTGCTTAGCTTCCGAGATCTGACGGGATCGGGCACTTTCAAGGTAGTATGGCCGTAGGTGGAGATTGCTGTCTCATGATATCCTCTCATTCTTAAATTCATGAGCCTATATCTTTCTCCATGCATACACAGAGACTGAGAAAATGACAGGTGCACTCAAATGTACTATAGACGGAATTCTTGATGTCAGAATTCTATTTTGGAAGGTTGCATTGTGTTAAACTTTCTGAGGAAAAAACGATATATTTCTTTGCCACTGCGGGAAAAAGTAGCAAGAAATGAAACATTTTCTTTTGCTGCGAGGAATGCCATGTATATTTTCATTAGGGAAGCGAAAAATAAAAACACCTACAGCACCTGGTATTCCCAGACAGTCTCCGTACCCAGTACTAATCAAGCCTCACCCTGCTTAGCTTCCGAGATCTGACGGGATCGTGCACTTTCAAGGTAGTATGGCCGTAGGTGGAGATTGCTGTCTCATGATATCCTCTCATTCTTAAATTCATGAGCCTATATCTTGCTCCATGCATACACAGAGACTGAGAAAATGACAGGTGTACTCAAATGTACTATAGACGGAATTCTTGATGTCAGAATTCTATTTTGGAATGTTGCATTGTGTTAAACTTTCTGAGGAAAAAACGATATATTTCTTTGCCACTGCGGGAAAAAGTAGCAAGAAATGAAACATTTTCTTTTGCTGCGAGGAATGCCATGTATATTTTCATTAGGGAAGCGAAAAATAAAAACACCTACAGCACCTGGTATTCCCAGGCAGTCTCCCAACCCGGTACTAATCAAGCCTCACCCTGCTTAGCTTCCGAGATCTGACGGGATCGGGCACTTTCAAGGTAGTATGGCCGTAGGTGGAGATTGCTGTCTCATGATATCCTCTCATTCTTAAATTCATGAGCCTATATCTTGCTCCATGCATACACAGAGACTGAGAAAATGACAGGTGCACTCAAATGTACTATAGACGGAATTCTTGATGTCAGAATTCTATTTTGGAAGGTTGCATTGTGTTAAACTTTCTGAGGAAAAAACGATATATTTCTTTGCCACTGCGGGAAAAAGTAGCAAGAAATGAAACATTTTCTTTTGCTGCGAGGAATGCCATGTATATTTTCATTAGGGAAGCGAAAAATAAAAACACCTACAGCACCTGGTATTCCCAGGCAGTCTCCCAACCCGGTACTAATCAAGCCTCACCCTGCTTAGCTTCCGAGATCTGACGGGATCGGGCACTTTCAAGGTAGTATGGCCGTAGGTGGAGATTGCTGTCTCATGATATCCTCTCATTCTTAAATTCATGAGCCTATATCTTGCTCCATGCATACACAGAGACTGAGAAAATGACAGGTGCACTCAAATGTACTATAGACGGAATTCTTGATGTCAGAATTCTATTTTGGAAGGTTGAATTGTGTTAAACTTTCTGAGGAAAAAACGATATATTTCTTTGCCACTGCGGGAAAAAGTAGCAAGAAATGAAACATTTTCTTTTGCTGCGAGGAATGCCATGTATATTTTCATTAGGGAAGCGAAAAATAAAAACACCTACAGCACCTGGTATTCCCAGGCAGTCTCCCAACCCGGTACTAATCAAGCCTCACCCTGCTTAGCTTCCGAGATCTGACGGGATCGGGCACTTTCAAGGTAGTATGGCCGTAGGTGGAGATTGCTGTCTCATGATATCCTCTCATTCTTAAATTCATGAGCCTATATCTTGCTCCATGCATACACAGAGACTGAGAAAATGACAGGTGCACTCAAATGAACTATAGACGGAATTCTTGATGTCAGAATTCTATTTTGGAAGGTTGCATTGTGTTAAACTTTCTGAGGAAAAAACGATATATTTCTTTGCCACTGCGGGAAAAAGTAGCAAGAAATGAAACATTTTCTTTTGCTGCGAGGAATGCCATGTATATTTTCATTAGGGAAGCGAAAAATAAAAACACCTTCAGCACCTGGTATTCCCAGGCAGTCTCCTAACCCGGTACTAATCAAGCCTCACCCTGCTTAGCTTCCGAGATCTGACAGGATCGGGCACTTTCAAGGTAGTATGGCCGTAGATGGAGATTGCTGTCTCATGATATCCTCTCATTCTTAAATTCATGAGCCTATATCTTGCTCCATGCATACACAGAGACTGAGAAAATGACAGGTGCACTCAAATGTACTATAGACGGAATTCTTGATGTCAGAATTCTATTTTGGAAGGTTGCATTGTGTTAAACTTTCTGAGGAAAAAACGATATATTTCTTTGCCACTGCGGGAAAAAGTAGCAAGAAATGAAACATTTTCTTTTGCTGCGAGGAATGCCATGTATATTTTCATTAGGGAAGCGAAAAATAAAAACACCTACAGCACCTGGTATTCCCAGGCAGTCTCCTAACCCGGTACTAATCAAGCCTCACCCTGCTTAGCTTCCGAGATCTGACAGGATCGGGCACTTTCAAGGTAGTATGGCCGTAGGTGGAGATTGCTGTCTCATGATATCCTCTCATTCTTAAATTCATGAGCCTATATCTTGCTCCATGCATACACAGAGACTGAGAAAATGACAGGTGCACTCAAATGTACTATAGACGGAATTCTTGATGTCAGAATTCTATTTTGGAAGGTTGCATTGTGTTAAACTTTCTGAGGAAAAAACGATATATTTCTTTGCCACTGCGGGAAAAAGTAGCAAGAAATGAAACATTTTCTTTTGCTGCGAGGAATGCCATGTATATTTTCATTAGGGAAGCGAAAAATAAAAACACCTACAGCACCTGGTATTCCCAGGCAGTCTCCCAACCCGGTACTAATCAAGCCTCACCCTGCTTAGCTTCCGAGATCTGACAGGATCGGGCACTTTCAAGGTAGTAGGGCCGTAGGTGGAGATTGCTGTCTCATGATATCCTCTCATTCTTAAATTCATGAGCCTATATCTTGCTCCATGCATACACAGAGACTGAGAAAATGACAGGTGCACTCAAATGTACTATAGACGGAATTCTTGATGTCAGAATTCTATTTTGGAAGGTTGCATTGTGTTAAACTTTCTGAGGAAAAAACGATATATTTCTTTGCCACTGCGGGAAAAAGTAGCAAGAAATGAAACATTTTCTTTTGCTGCGAGGAATGCCATGTATATTTTCATTAGGGAAGCGAAAAATAAAAACACCTACAGCACCTGGTATTCCCAGGCAGTCTCCCAACCCGGTACTAATCAAGCCTCACCCTGCTTAGCTTCCGAGATCTGACGGGATCGGGCACTTTCAAGGTAGTATGGCCGTAGGTGGAGATTGCTGTCTCATGATATCCTCTCATTCTTAAATTCATGAGCCTATATCTTTCTCCATGCATACACAGAGACTGAGAAAATGACAGGTGCACTCAAATGTACTATAGACGGAATTCTTGATGTCAGAATTCTATTTTGGAAGGTTGCATTGTGTTAAACTTTCTGAGGAAAAAACGATATATTTCTTTGCCACTGCGGGAAAAAGTAGCAAGAAATGAAACATTTTCTTTTGCTGCGAGGAATGCCATGTATATTTTCATTAGGGAAGCGAAAAATAAAAACACCTACAGCACCTGGTATTCCCAGACAGTCTCCGTACCCAGTACTAATCAAGCCTCACCCTGCTTAGCTTCCGAGATCTGACGGGATCGTGCACTTTCAAGGTAGTATGGCCGTAGGTGGAGATTGCTGTCTCATGATATCCTCTCATTCTTAAATTCATGAGCCTATATCTTGCTCCATGCATACACAGAGACTGAGAAAATGACAGGTGTACTCAAATGTACTATAGACGGAATTCTTGATGTCAGAATTCTATTTTGGAATGTTGCATTGTGTTAAACTTTCTGAGGAAAAAACGATATATTTCTTTGCCACTGCGGGAAAAAGTAGCAAGAAATGAAACATTTTCTTTTGCTGCGAGGAATGCCATGTATATTTTCATTAGGGAAGCGAAAAATAAAAACACCTACAGCACCTGGTATTCCCAGGCAGTCTCCTAACCCGGTACTAATCAAGCCTCACCCTGCTTAGCTTCCGAGATCTGACAGGATCGGGCACTTTCAAGGTAGTATGGCCGTAGGTGGAGATTGTTGTCTCATGATATCCTCTCATTCTTAAATTCATGAGCCTATATCTTGCTCCATGCATACACAGAGACTGAGAAAATGACAGGTGCACTCAAATGTACTATAGACGGAATTCTTGATGTCAGAATTCTATTTTGGAAGGTTGCATTGTGTTAAACTTTCTGAGGAAAAAACGATATATTTCTTTGCAACTGCGGGAAAAAGTAGCAAGAAATGAAACATTTTCTTTTGCTGCGAGGAATGCCATATATATTTTCATTAGGGAAGCGAAAAATAAAAACACCTACAGCACCTGGTATTCCCAGGCAGTCTCCCAACCCGGTACTAATCAAGCCTCACCCTGCTTAGCTTCCGAGATCTGACGGGATCGGGCACTTTTAAGGTTGTATGGCCGTAGGTGGAGATTGCTGTCTCATGATATCCTCTCATTCTTAAATTCATGAGCCTATATCTTGCTCCATGCATACACAGAGACTGAGAAAATGACAGGTGCACTCAAATGTACTATAGACGGAATTCTTGATGTCAGAATTCTATTTTGGAAGGTTGCATTGTGTTAAACTTTCTGAGGAAAAAACGATATATTTCTTTGCCACTGCGGGAAAAAGTAGCAAGAAATGAAACATTTTCTTTTGCTGCGAGGAATGCCATGTATATTTTCATTAGGGAAGCGAAAAATAAAAACACCTACAGCACCTGGTATTCGAAAAAATGATATATTTCTCAGCCACTGCGGGACAAAAGTAGTAAAAAATTTCAGAGGTGCCTATTTTCAACCTCCTCCGATTTGGATTCAATCTCACTATTTCTTCCAATTATCAGCTTAAACACTGCACACCCCAACACTGTGAGCCACAAGTTCACCATGTTACATGCTATGTGTTCTGAGGCCTATATGATATATTTCTAAATGACATGGGAGGCATAGGTGTATTATTCTGACCGTTAAAACAAATACATTCTTAAAGAATTACCTTAAATGGAGAAATTAAATCAGAGACTGAGAAAATGAGAGGTGCACTCAAATGTACTATAGATGGAATTCTTGATGTCAGAATTCTATTTTGGAAGGTTGCATTGTGTTAAACTTTCTGAGGAAAAAACGATATATTTCTTTGCCACTGCGGGAAAAAGTAGCAAGAAATGAAACATTTTCTTTTGCTGCGAGGAATGCCATGTATATTTTCATTAGGGAAGCGAAAAATAAAAACACCTACAGCACATGGTATTCCCAGGCAGTCTCCCAACCCGGTACTAATCAATCCTCACCCTGCTTAGCTTCCGAGATCTGACAGGATCGGGCACTTTCAAGGTAGTAGGGCAGTAGGTGGAGATTCCTGTCTCATGATATCCTCTCATTCTTAAATTCATGAGCCTATATCTTGCTCCATGCATACACAGAGACTGAGAAAATGACAGGTGCACTCAAATGTACTATAGACGGAATTCTTGATGTCAGAATTCTATTTTGGAAGGTTGCATTGTGTTAAACTTTCTGAGGAAAAAACAATATATTTCTTTGCCACTGCGGGAAAAAGTAGCAAGAAATGAAACATTTTCTTTTGCTGCGAGGAATGCCATGTATATTTTCATTAGGGAAGCGAAAAATAAAAACACCTACAGCACATGGTATTCCCAGGCAGTCTCCCAACCCGGTACTAATCAATCCTCACCCTGCTTAGCTTCCGAGATCTGACGGGATCGGGCACTTTCAAGGTAGTATGGCCGTAGGTGGAGATTGCTGTCTCATGATATCCTCTCATTCTTAAATTCATGAGCCTATATCTTGCTCCATGCATACACAGAGACTGAGAAAATGACAGGTGCACTCAAATGTACTATAGACGGAATTCTTGATGTCAGAATTCTATTTTGGAAGGTTGCATTGTGTTAAACTTTCTGAGGAAAAAACGATATATTTCTTTGCCACTGCGGGAAAAAGTAGCAAGAAATGAAACATTTTCTTTTGCTGCGAGGAATGCCATGTATATTTTCATTAGGGAAGCGAAAAATAAAAACACCTACAGCACCTGGTATTCCCAGGCAGTCTCCCAACCCGGTACTAATCAAGCCTCACCCTGCTTAGTTTCTGAGATCTGACGGGATCGGGCACTTTCAAGGTAGTATGGCCGTAGGTGGAGATTGCTGTCTCATGATATCCTCTCATTCTTAAATTCATGAGCCTATATCTTGCTCCATGCATACACAGAGACTGAGAAAATGACAGGTGCACTCAAATGTACTATAGACGGAATTCTTGATGTCAGAATTCTGTTTTGGAAGGTTGCATTGTGTTAAACTTTCTGAGGAAAAAATGATATATTTCTTTGCCACTGCGGGAAAAAGTAGCAAGAAATGAAACATTTTCTTTTGCTGCGAGGAATGCCATGTATATTTTCATTAGGGAAGCGAAAAATAAAAACACCTACAGCACCTGGTATTCCCAGGCAGTCTCCCAACCCGGTACTAATCAAGCCTCACCCTGCTTAGCTTCCGAGATCTGACGGGATCGGGCACTTTCAAGGTAGTATGGCCGTAGGTGGAGATTGCTGTCTCATGATATCCTCTCATTCTTAAATTCATGAGCCTATATCTTGCTCCATGCATACACAGAGACTGAGAAAATGACAGGTGCACTCAAATGTACTATAGACGGAATTCTTGATGTCAGAATTCTATTTTGGAAGGTTGCATTGTGTTAAACTTTCTGAGGAAAAAACGATATATTTCTTTGCCACTGCGGGAAAAAGTAGCAAGAAATGAAACATTTTCTTTTGCTGCGAGGAATGCCATGTATATTTTCATTAGGGAAGCGAAAAATAAAAACACCTACAGCACCTGGTATTCGAAAAAATGATATATTTCTCAGCCACTGCGGGACAAAAGTAGTAAAAAATTTCAGAGGTGCCTATTTTCAACCTCCTCCTGTTTGGATTCGATCTCACTATTTCTTCCAATTATCAGCTTAAACACTGCACACCCCAACACTGTGAGCCACAAGCTCACCATGTTACATGCTATGTGTTCTGAGGCCTATATGATATATTTCTAAATGACATGGGAGGCATAGGTGTATTATTCTGACCGTTAAAACAAATACATTCTTAAAGAATTACCTTAAATGGAGAAATGGAGAAATTAAATCAGAGACTGAGAAAATGAGAGGTGCACTCAAATGTACTATAGACGGAATTCTTGATGTCAGAATTCTATTTTGGAAGGTTGCATTGTGTTAAACTTTCTGAGGAAAAAACGATATATTTCTTTGCCACTGCGGGAAAAAGTAGCAAGAAATGAAACATTTTCTTTTGCTGCGAGGAATGCCATGTATATTTTCATTAGGGAAGCGAAAAATAAAAACACCTACAGCACCTGGTATTCCCAGGCAGTCTAGCAACCCGGTGCTAATCAAGCCTCACCCTGCTTAGCTTCCGAGATCTGACGGGATCGGGCACTTTCAAGGTAGTATGGCCGTAGGTGGAGATTGCTGTCTCATGATATCCTCTCATTCTTAAATTCATGAGCCTATATCTTGCTCCATGCATACACAGAGACTGAGAAAATGACAGGTGCACTCAAATGTACTATAGACGGAATTCTTGATGTCAGAATTCTATTTTGGAAGGTTGCATTGTGTTAAACTTTCTGAGGAAAAAACGATATATTTCTTTGCCACTGCGGGAAAAAGTAGCAAGAAATGAAACATTTTCTTTTGCTGCGAGGAATGCCATGTATATTTTCATTAGGGAAGAAAAAAATAAAAACACCTACAGCACCTGGTATTCCCAGGCAGTCTCCCAACCCTGTACTAATCAAGCCTCACCCTGCTTAGCTTCCGAGATCTGACGGGATCGGGCACTTTCAAGGTAGTATGGCCGTAGGTGGAGATTGCTGTCTCATGATATCCTCTCATTCTTAAATTCATGAGCCTATATCTTGCTCCATGCATACACAGAGACTGAGAAAATGACAGGTGCACTCAAATGTACTATAGACGGAATTCTTGATGTCAGAATTCTATTTTGGAAGGTTGCATTGTGTTAAACTTTCTGAGGAAAAAACGATATATTTCTTTGCCACTGCGGGAAAAAGTAGCAAGAAATGAAACATTTTTTTTTGCTGCGAGGAATGCCATGTATATTTTCATTAGGGAAGCGAAAAATAAAAACACCTACAGCACCTGGTATTCCCAGGCAGTCTCCCAACCCGGTACTAATCAAGCCTCACCCTGCTTAGTTTCTGAGATCTGACGGGATCGGGCACTTTCAAGGTAGTATGGCTGTAGGTGGAGATTGCTGTCTCATGATATCCTCTCATTCTTAAATTCATGAGCCTATATCTTGCTCCATTCATACACAGAGACTGAGAAAATGACAGGTGCACTCAAATGTACTATAGACGGAATTCTTGATGTCAGAATTCTATTTTGGAATGTTGCATTGTGTTAAACTTTCTGAGGAAAAAACGATATATTTCTTTGCCACTGCGGGAAAAAGTAGCAAGAAATGAAACATTTTCTTTTGCTGCGAGGAATGCCATGTATATTTTCATGAGGGAAGCGAAAAATAAAAACACCTACAGCACCTGGTATTCCCAGGCAGTCTCCCAACCCGGTACTAATCAAGCCTCACCCTTCTTAGCTTCCGAGATCTGACAGGATCGGGCACTTTCAAGGTAGTAGGGCCGTAGGTGGAGATTGCTGTCTCATGATATCCTCTCATTCTTAAATTCATGAGCCTATATCTTGCTCCATGCATACACAGAGACTGAGAAAATGACAGGTGCACTCAAATGTACTATAGACGGAATTCTTGATGTCAGAATTCTATTTTGGAAGGTTGCATTGTGTTAAACTTTCTGAGGAAAAAACGATATATTTCTTTGCCACTGCGGGAAAAAGTAGCAAGAAATGAAACATTTTCTTTTGCTGCGAGGAATGCCATGTATATTTTCATTAGGGAAGCGAAAAATAAAAACACCTACAGCACCTGGTATTCGAAAAAATGATATATTTCTCAGCCACTGCGGGACAAAAGTAGTAAAAAAAATTCAGAGGTGCCTATTTTCAACCTCCTCCTGTTTGGATTCAATCTCACTATTTCTTCCAATTATCAGCTTAAACACTGCACACCCCAACACTGTGAGCCACAAGTTCACCATGTTACATGCTATGTGTTCTGAGGCCTATATGATATATTTCTAAATGACATGGGAGGCATAGGTGTATTATTCTGACCGTTAAAACAAATACATTCTTAAAGAATTACCTTAAATGGAGAAATTAAATCAGAGACTGAGAAAATGAGAGGTGCACTCAAATGTACTATAGACGGAATTCTTGATGTCAGAATTCTATTTTGGAAGGTTGCATTGTGTTAAACTTTCTGAGGAAAAAACGATATATTTCTTTGCCACTGCGGGAAAAAGTAGCAAGAAATGAAACATTTTCTTTTGCTGCGAGGAATGCCATGTATATTTTCATTAGGGAAGCGAAAAATAAAAACACCTACAGCACCTGGTATTCCCAGGCAGTCTCCCAAATCGGTACTAATCAAGCCTCACCCTGCTTAGCTTCCGAGATCTGACAGGATCGGGCACTTTCAAGGTAGTAGGGCCGTAGGTGGAGATTGCTGTCTCATGATATCCTCTCATTCTTAAATTCATGAGCCTATATCTTGCTCCATGCATACACAGAGACTGAGAAAATGACAGGTGCACTCAAATGTACTATAGACGGAATTCTTGATGTCAGAATTCTATTTTGGAAGGTTGCATTGTGTTAAACTTTCTGAGGAAAAAACGATATATTTCTTTGCCACTGCGGGAAAAAGTAGCAAGAAATGAAACATTTTCTTTTGCTGCGAGGAATGCCATGTATATTTTCATTAGGGAAGCGAAAAATAAAAACACCTACAGCACCTGGTATTCCCAGACAGTCTCCGTACCCGGTACTAATCAAGCCTCACCCTGCTTAGCTTCCGAGATCTGACGGGATCGGGCACTTTCAAGGTAGTATGGCCGTAGGTGGAGATTGCTGTCTCATGATATCCTCTCATTCTTAAATTCATGAGCCTATATCTTGCTCCATGCATACACAGAGACTGAGAAAATGACAGGTGCACTCAAATGTACTATAGACGGAATTCTTGATGTCAGAATTCTATTTTGGAAGGTTGCATTGTGTTAAACTTTCTGAGGAAAAAACGATATATTTCTTTGCCACTGCGGGAAAAAGTAGCAAGAAATGAAACATTTTCTTTTGCTGCGAGGAATGCCATGTATATTTTCATTAGGGAAGCGAAAAATAAAAACACCTACAGCACCTGGTATTCCCAGGCAGTCTCCCAACCCGGTACTAATCAAGCCTCACCCTGCTTAGCTTCCGAGATCTGACAGGATCGGGCACTTTCAAGGTAGTAGGGCCGTAGGTGGAGATTGCTGTCTCATGATATCCTCTCATTCTTAAATTCATGAGCCTATATCTTGCTCCATGCATACACAGAGACTGAGAAAATGACAGGTGCACTCAAATGTACTATAGACGGAATTCTTGATGTCAGAATTCTATTTTGGAAGGTTGCATTGTGTTAAACTTTCTGATGAAAAAACAATATATTTCTTTGCCACTGCGGGAAAAAGTAGCAAGAAATGAAACATTTTCTTTTACTGCGAGGAATGCCATGTATATTTTCATTAGGGAAGCGAAAAATAAAAACACCTACAGCACCTGGTATTCCCAGGCAGTCTCCCAACCCGGTACTAATCAATCCTCACCCTGCTTAGCTTCCGAGATCTGACGGGATCGGGCACTTTCAAGGTAGTATGACCGTAGGTGGAGATTGCTGTCTCATGATATCCTCTCATTCTTAAATTCATGAGCCTATATCTTGCTCCATGCATACACAGAGACTGAGAAAATGACAGGTGCACTCAAATGTACTATAGACGGAATTCTTGATGTCAGAATTCTATTTTGGAAGGTTGCATTGTGTTAAACTTTCTGAGGAAAAAACGATATATTTCTTTGCCACTGCGGGAAAAAGTAGCAAGAAATGAAACATTTTCTTTTGCTGCGAGGAATGCCATGTATATTTTCATTAGGGAAGCGAAAAATAAAAACACCTACAGCACCTGGTATTCCCAGGCAGTCTCCCAACCCGGTACTAATCAAGCCTCACCCTGCTTAGCTTCCGAGATCTGACGGGATCGGGCACTTTCAAGGTAGTATGGCCGTAGGTGGAGATTGCTGTCTCATGATATCCTCTCATTCTTAAATCCATGAGCCTATATCTTGCTCCATGCATACACAGAGACTGAGAAAATGACAGGTGTACTCAAATGTACTATAGACGGAATTCTTGATGTCAGAATTCTATTTTGGAAGGTTGCATTGTGTTAAACTTTCTGAGGAAAAAACGATATATTTCTTTGCCACTGCGGGAAAAAGTAGCAAGAAATGAAACATTTTCTTTTGCTGCGAGGAATGCCATGTATATTTTCATTAGGGAAGCGAAAAATAAAAACACCTACAGCACCTGGTATTCCCAGACAGTCTCCGTACCCGGTACTAATCAAGCCTCACCCTGCTTAGCTTCCGAGATCTGACGGGATCGGGCACTTTCAAGGTAGTATGGCCGTAGGTGGAGATTGCTGTCTCATGATATCCTCTCATTCTTAAATTCATGAGCCTATATCTTGCTCCATGCATACACAGAGACTGAGAAAATGACAGGTGCACTCAAATGTACTATAGACGGAATTCTTGATGTCAGAATTCTATTTTGGAAGGTTGCATTGTGTTAAACTTTCTGAGGAAAAAACGATATATTTCTTTGCCACTGCGGGAAAAAGTAGCAAGAAATGAAACATTTTCTTTTGCTGCGAGGAATGCCATGTATATTTTCATTAGGGAAGCGAAAAATAAAAACACCTACAGCACCTGGTATTCCCAGGCAGTCTCCCAACCCGGTACTAATCAAGCCTCACCCTGCTTAGCTTCCGAGATCTGACAGGATCGGGCACTTTCAAGGTAGTAGGGCCGTAGGTGGAGATTGCTGTCTCATGATATCCTCTCATTCTTAAATTCATGAGCCTATATCTTGCTCCATGCATACACAGAGACTGAGAAAATGACAGGTGCACTCAAATGTACTATAGACGGAATTCTTGATGTCAGAATTCTATTTTGGAAGGTTGCATTGTGTTAAACTTTCTGAGGAAAAAACAATATATTTCTTTGCCACTGCGGGAAAAAGTAGCAAGAAATGAAACATTTTCTTTTACTGCGAGGAATGCCATGTATATTTTCATTAGGGAAGCGAAAAATAAAAACACCTACAGCACCTGGTATTCCCAGGCAGTCTCCCAACCCGGTACTAATCAATCCTCACCCTGCTTAGCTTCCGAGATCTGACGGGATCGGGCACTTTCAAGGTAGTATGGCCGTAGGTGGAGATTGCTGTCTCATGATATCCTCTCATTCTTAAATTCATGAGCCTATATCTTGCTCCATGCATACACAGAGACTGAGAAAATGACAGGTGTACTCAAATGTACTATAGACGGAATTCTTGATGTCAGAATTCTATTTTGGAAGGTTGCATTGTGTTAAACTTTCTGAGGAAAAAACGATATATTTCTTTGCCACTGCGGGAAAAAGTAGCAAGAAATGAAACATTTTCTTTTGCTGCGAGGAATGCCATGTATATTTTCATTAGGGAAGCGAAAAATAAAAACACCTACAGCACCTGGTTTTCCCAGGCAGTCTCCCAACCCGGTACTAATCAAGCCTCACCCTGCTTAGTTTCTGAGATCTGACGGGATCGGGCACTTTCAAGGTAGTATGGCCGTAGGTGGAGATTGCTGTCTCATGATATCCTCTCATTCTTAAATTCATGAGCCTATATCTTGCTCCATGCATACACAGAGACTGAGAAAATGACAGGTGCACTCAAATGTACTATAGACGGAATTCTTGATGTCAGAATTCTATTTTGGAAGGTTGCATTGTGTTAAACTTTCTGAGGAAAAAACGATATATTTCTTTGCCACTGCGGGAAAAAGTAGCAAGAAATGAAACATTTTCTTTTGCTGCGAGGAATGCCATGTATATTTTCATTAGGGAAGCGAAAAATAAAAACACCTACAGCACCTGGTATTCCCAGGCAGTCTCCCAACCCGGTACTAATCAAGCCTCACCCTGCTTTGCTTCCGAGATCTGACAGGATCGGGCACTTTCAAGGTAGTAGGGCCGTAGGTGGAGATTGCTGTCTCATGATATCCTCTCATTCTTAAATTCATGAGCCTATATCTTGCTCCATGCATACACAGAGACTGAGAAAATGACAGGTGCACTCAAATGTACTATAGACGGAATTCTTGATGTCAGAATTCTATTTTGGAAGGTTGCATTGTGTTAAACTTTCTGAGGAAAAAACAATATATTTCTTTGCCACTGCGGGAAAAAGTAGCAAGAAATGAAACATTTTCTTTTGCTGCGAGGAATGCCATGTATATTTTCATTAGGGAAGCGAAAAATAAAAACACCTACAGCACCTGGTATTCCCAGGCAGTCTCCCAACCCGGTACTAATCAAGCCTCACCCTGCTTTGCTTCCGAGATCTGACAGGATCGGGCACTTTCAAGGTAGTAGGGCCGTAGGTGGAGATTGCTGTCTCATGATATCCTCTCATTCTTAAATTCATGAGCCTATATCTTGCTCCATGCATACACAGAGACTGAGAAAATGACAGGTGCACTCAAATGTACTATAGACGGAATTCTTGATGTCAGAATTCTATTTTGGAAGGTTGCATTGTGTTAAACTTTCTGAGGAAAAAACAATATATTTCTTTGCCACTGCGGGAAAAAGTAGCAAGAAATGAAACATTTTCTTTTGCTGCGAGGAATGCCATGTATATTTTCATTAGGGAAACGAAAAATAAAAACACCTACAGCACCTGGTATTCCCAGGCAGTCTCCCAACCCGGTACTAATCAATCCTCACCCTGCTTAGCTTCCGAGATCTGACGGGATCGGGCACTTTCAAGGTAGTATGGCCGTAGGTGGAGATTGCTGTCTCATGATGTCCTCTCATTCTTAAATTCATGAGCCTATATCTTGCTCCATGCATACACAGAGACTGAGAAAATGACAGGTGCACTCAAATGTACTATAGACGGAATTCTTGATGTCAGAATTCTATTTTGGAAGGTTGCATTGTGTTAAACTTTCTGAGGAAAAAACAATATATTTCTTTGCCACTGCGGGAAAAAGTAGCAAGAAATGAAACATTTTCTTTTGCTGCGAGGAATGCCATGTATATTTTCATTAGGGAAGCGAAAAATAAAAACACCTACAGCACCTGGTATTCCCAGGCAGTCTCCCAACCCGGTACTAATCAAGCCTCACCCTGCTTTGCTTCCGAGATCTGACAGGATCGGGCACTTTCAAGGTAGTAGGGCCGTAGGTGGAGATTGCTGTCTCATGATATCCTCTCATTCTTAAATTCATGAGCCTATATCTTGCTCCATGCATACACAGAGACTGAGAAAATGACAGGTGCACTCAAATGTACTATAGACGGAATTCTTGATGTCAGAATTCTATTTTGGAAGGTTGCATTGTGTTAAACTTTCTGAGGAAAAAACAATATATTTCTTTGCCACTGCGGGAAAAAGTAGCAAGAAATGAAACATTTTCTTTTGCTGCGAGGAATGCCATGTATATTTTCATTAGGGAAACGAAAAATAAAAACACCTACAGCACCTGGTATTCCCAGGCAGTCTCCCAACCCGGTACTAATCAATCCTCACCCTGCTTAGCTTCCGAGATCTGACGGGATCGGGCACTTTCAAGGTAGTATGGCCGTAGGTGGAGATTGCTGTCTCATGATGTCCTCTCATTCTTAAATTCATGAGCCTATATCTTGCTCCATGCATACACAGAGACTGAGAAAATGACAGGTGCACTCAAATGTACTATAGACGGAATTCTTGATGTCAGAATTCTATTTTGGAAGGTTGCATTGTGTTAAACTTTCTGAGGAAAAAACGTTATATTTCTTTGCCACTGCGGGAAAAAGTAGCAAGAAATGAAACATTTTCTTTTGCTGCGAGGAATGCCATGTATATTTTCATTAGGGAAGCGAAAAATAAAAACACCTACAGCACCTGGTATTCCCAGGCAGTCTAGCAACCCGGTGCTAATCAAGCCTCACCCTGCTTAGCTTCCGAGATCTGACGGGATCGGGCACTTTCAAGGTAGTATGGCCGTAGGTGGAGATTGCTGTCTCATGATATCCTCTCATTCTTAAATTCATGAGCCTATATCTTGCTCCATGCATACACAGAGACTGAGAAAATGACAGGTGTACTCAAATGTACTATAGACGGAATTCTTGATGTCAGAATTCTATTTTGGAAGGTTGCATTGTGTTAAACTTTCTGAGGAAAAAACGATATATTTCTTTGCCACTGCGGGAAAAAGTAGCAAGAAATGAAACATTTTCTTTTGCTGCGAGGAATGCCATGTATATTTTCATTAGGGAAGCGAAAAATAAAAACACCTACAGCACCTGGTATTCCCAGGCAGTCTCCCAACCCGGTACTAATCAAGCCTCACCCTGCTTAGCTTCCGAGATCTGACGGGATCGGGCACTTTCAAGGTAGTATGGCCGTAGGTGGAGATTGCTGTCTCATGATATCCTCTCATTCTTAAATTCATGAGCCTATATCTTGCTCCATGCATACACAGAGACTGAGAAAATGACAGGTGCACTCAAATGTACTATAGACGGAATTCTTGATGTCAGAATTCTATTTTGGAAGGTTGCATTGTGTTAAACTTTCTGAGGAAAAAACGATATATTTCTTTGCCACTGCGGGAAAAAGTAGCAAGAAATGAAACATTTTCTTTTGCTGCGAGGAATGCCATGTATATTTTCATTAGGGAAGCGAAAAATAAAAACACCTACAGCACCTGGTATTCCCAGGCAGTCTCCCAACCCGGTACTAATCAAGCCTCACCCTGCTTAGTTTCTGAGATCTGACGGGATCGGGCACTTTCAAGGTAGTATGGCCGTAGGTGGAGATTGCTGTCTCATGATATCCTCTCATTCTTAAATTCATGAGCCTATATCTTGCTCCATGCATACACAGAGACTGAGAAAATGACAGGTGCACTCAAATGTACTATAGACGGAATTCTTGATGTCAGAATTCTATTTTGGAAGGTTGCATTGTGTTAAACTTTCTGAGGAAAAAACGATATATTTCTTTGCCACTGCGGGAAAAAGTAGCAAGAAATGAAACATTTTCTTTTGCTGCGAGGAATGCCATGTATATTTTCATTAGGGAAGCGAAAAATAAAAACACCTACAGCACCTGGTATTCCCAGGCAGTCTCCCAACCCGGTACTAATCAAGCCTCACCCTGCTTTGCTTCCGAGATCTGACAGGATCGGGCACTTTCAAGGTAGTAGGGCCGTAGGTGGAGATTGCTGTCTCATGATATCCTCTCATTCTTAAATTCATGAGCCTATATCTTGCTCCATGCATACACAGAGACTGAGAAAATGACAGGTGCACTGAAATGTACTATAGACGGAATTCTTGATGTCAGAATTCTATTTTGGAAGGTTGCATTGTGTTAAACTTTCTGAGGAAAAAACAATATATTTCTTTGCCACTGCGGGAAAAAGTAGCAAGAAATGAAACATTTTCTTTTGCTGCGAGGAATGCCATGTATATTTTCATTAGGGAAGCGAAAAATAAAAACACCTACAGCACCTGGTATTCCCAGGCAGTCTCCCAACCCGGTACTAATCAAGCCTCACCCTGCTTTGCTTCCGAGATCTGACAGGATCGGGCACTTTCAAGGTAGTAGGGCCGTAGGTGGAGATTGCTGTCTCATGATATCCTCTCATTCTTAAATTCATGAGCCTATATCTTGCTCCATGCATACACAGAGACTGAGAAAATGACAGGTGCACTCAAATGTACTATAGACGGAATTCTTGATGTCAGAATTCTATTTTGGAAGGTTGCATTGTGTTAAACTTTCTGAGGAAAAAACAATATATTTCTTTGCCACTGCGGGAAAAAGTAGCAAGAAATGAAACATTTTCTTTTGCTGCGAGGAATGCCATGTATATTTTCATTAGGGAAGCGAAAAATAAAAACACCTACAGCACCTGGTATTCCCAGGCAGTCTCCCAACCCGGTACTAATCAATCCTCACCCTGCTTAGCTTCCGAGATCTGACGGGATCGGGCACTTTCAAGGTAGTATGGCCGTAGGTGGAGATTGCTGTCTCATGATGTCCTCTCATTCTTAAATTCATGAGCCTATATCTTGCTCCATGCATACACAGAGACTGAGAAAATGACAGGTGCACTCAAATGTACTATAGACGGAATTCTTGATGTCAGAATTCTATTTTGGAAGGTTGCATTGTGTTAAACTTTCTGAGGAAAAAACGATATATTTCTTTGCCACTGCGGGAAAAAGTAGCAAGAAATGAAACATTTTCTTTTGCTGCGAGGAATGCCATGTATATTTTCATTAGGGAAGCGAAAAATAAAAACACCTACAGCACCTGGTATTCCCAGGCAGTCTCCCAACCCGGTACTAATCAAGCCTCACCCTGCTTAGCTTCCGAGATCTGACGGGATCGGGCACTTTCAAGGTAGTATGGCCGTAGGTGGAGATTGCTGTCTCATGATATCCTCTCATTCTTAAATTCATGAGCCTATATCTTGCTCCATGCATACACAGAGACTGAGAAAATGACAGGTGTACTCAAATGTACTATAGACGGAATTCTTGATGTCAGAATTCTATTTTGGAAGGTTGCATTGTGTTAAACTTTCTGAGGAAAAAACGATATATTTCTTTGCCACTGCGGGAAAAAGTAGCAAGAAATGAAACATTTTCTTTTGCTGCGAGGAATGCCATGTATATTTTCATTAGGGAAGCGAAAAATAAAAACACCTACAGCACCTGGTATTCCCAGGCAGTCTCCCAACTCGGTACTAATCAAGCCTCACCCTGCTTTGCTTCCGAGATCTGACAGGATCGGGCACTTTCAAGGTAGTAGGGCCGTAGGTGGAGATTGCTGTCTCATGATATCCTCTCATTCTTAAATTCATGAGCCTATATCTTGCTCCATGCATACACAGAGACTGAGAAAATGACAGGTGCACTCAAATGTACTATAGACGGAATTCTTGATGTCAGAATTCTATTTTGGAAGGTTGCATTGTGTTAAACTTTCTGAGGAAAAAACGATATATTTCTTTGCCACTGCGGGAAAAAGTAGCAAGAAATGAAACATTTTCTTTTGCTGCGAGGAATGCCATGTATATTTTCATTAGGGAAGCGAAAAATAAAAACACCTACAGCACCTGGTATTCCCAGGCAGTCTCCCAACCCGGTACTAATCAAGCCTCACCCTGCTTTGCTTCCGAGATCTGACAGGATCGGGCACTTTCAAGGTAGTAGGGCCGTAGGTGGAGATTGCTGTCTCATGATATCCTCTCATTCTTAAATTCATGAGCCTATATCTTGCTCCATGCATACACAGAGACTGAGAAAATGACAGGTGCACTCAAATGTACTATAGACGGAATTCTTGATGTCAGAATTCTATTTTGGAAGGTTGCATTGTGTTAAACTTTCTGAGGAAAAAACAATATATTTCTTTGCCACTGCGGGAAAAAGTAGCAAGAAATGAAACATTTTCTTTTGCTGCGAGGAATGCCATGTATATTTTCATTAGGGAAGCGAAAAATAAAAACACCTACAGCACCTGGTATTCCCAGGCAGTCTCCCAACCCGGTACTAATCAATCCTCACCCTGCTTAGCTTCCGAGATCTGACGGGATCGGGCACTTTCAAGGTAGTATGGCCGTAGGTGGAGATTGCTGTCTCATGATGTCCTCTCATTCTTAAATTCATGAGCCTATATCTTGCTCCATGCATACACAGAGACTGAGAAAATGACAGGTGCACTCAAATGTACTATAGACGGAATTCTTGATGTCAGAATTCTATTTTGGAAGGTTGCATTGTGTTAAACTTTCTGAGGAAAAAACGATATATTTCTTTGCCACTGCGGGAAAAAGTAGCAAGAAATGAAACATTTTCTTTTGCTGCGAGGAATGCCATGTATATTTTCATTAGGGAAGCGAAAAATAAAAACACCTACAGCACCTGGTATTCCCAGGCAGTCTCCCAACCCGGTACTAATCAATCCTCACCCTGCTTAGCTTCCGAGATCTGACGGGATCGGGCACTTTCAAGGTAGTATGGCCGTAGGTGGAGATTGCTGTCTCATGATGTCCTCTCATTCTTAAATTCATGAGCCTATATCTTGCTCCATGCATACACAGAGACTGAGAAAATGACAGGTGCACTCAAATGTACTATAGACGGAATTCTTGATGTCAGAATTCTATTTTGGAAGGTTGCATTGTGTAAAACTTTCTGAGGAAAAAACGATATATTTCTTTGCCACTGCGGGAAAAAGTAGCAAGAAATGAAACATTTTCTTTTGCTGCGAGGAATGCCATGTATATTTTCATTAGGGAAGCGAAAAATAAAAACACCTACAGCACCTGGTATTCCCAGGCAGTCTCCCAACCCGGTACTAATCAAGCCTCACCCTGCTTAGCTTCCGAGATCTGACGGGATCGGGCACTTTCAAGGTAGTATGGCCGTAGGTGGAGATTGCTGTCTCATGATATCCTCTCATTCTTAAATTCATGAGCCTATATCTTGCTCCATGCATACACAGAGACTGAGAAAATGACAGGTGCACTCAAATGTACTATAGACGGAATTCTTGATGTCAGAATTCTATTTTGGAAGGTTGCATTGTGTTAAACTTTCTGAGGAAAAAACGATATATTTCTTTGCCACTGCGGGAAAAAGTAGCAAGAAATGAAACATTTTCTTTTGCTGCGAGGAATGCCATGTATATTTTCATTAGGGAAGCGAAAAATAAAAACACCTACAGCACCTGGTATTCCCAGGCAGTCTCCCAACCCGGTACTAATCAAGCCTCACCCTGCTTAGTTTCTGAGATCTGACGGGATCGGGCACTTTCAAGGTAGTATGGCCGTAGGTGGAGATTGCTGTCTCATGATATCCTCTCATTCTTAAATTCATGAGCCTATATCTTGCTCCATGCATACACAGAGACTGAGAAAATGACAGGTGCACTCAAATGTACTATAGACGGAATTCTTGATGTCAGAATTCTATTTTGGAAGGTTGCATTGTGTTAAACTTTCTGAGGAAAAAACAATATATTTCTTTGCCACTGCGGGAAAAAGTAGCAAGAAATGAAACATTTTCTTTTGCTGCGAGGAATGCCATGTATATTTTCATTAGGGAAGCGAAAAATAAAAACACCTACAGCACCTGGTATTCCCAGGCAGTCTCCCAACCCGGTACTAATCAAGCCTCACCCTGCTTTGCTTCCGAGATCTGACAGGATCGGGCACTTTCAAGGTAGTAGGGCCGTAGGTGGAGATTGCTGTCTCATGATATCCTCTCATTCTTAAATTCATGAGCCTATATCTTGCTCCATGCATACACAGAGACTGAGAAAATGACAGGTGCACTCAAATGTACTATAGACGGAATTCTTGATGTCAGAATTCTATTTTGGAAGGTTGCATTGTGTTAAACTTTCTGAGGAAAAAACAATATATTTCTTTGCCACTGCGGGAAAAAGTAGCAAGAAATGAAACATTTTCTTTTGCTGCGAGGAATGCCATGTATATTTTCATTAGGGAAGCGAAAAATAAAAACACCTACAGCACCTGGTATTCCCAGGCAGTCTCCCAACCCGGTACTAATCAATCCTCACCCTGCTTAGCTTCCGAGATCTGACGGGATCGGGCACTTTCAAGGTAGTATGGCCGTAGGTGGAGATTGCTGTCTCATGATGTCCTCTCATTCTTAAATTCATGAGCCTATATCTTGCTCCATGCATACACAGAGACTGAGAAAATGACAGGTGCACTCAAATGTACTATAGACGGAATTCTTGATGTCAGAATTCTATTTTGGAAGGTTGCATTGTGTTAAACTTTCTGAGGAAAAAACGATATATTTCTTTGCCACTGCGGGAAAAAGTAGCAAGAAATGAAACATTTTCTTTTGCTGCGAGGAATGCCATGTATATTTTCATTAGGGAAGCGAAAAATAAAAACACCTACAGCACCTGGTATTCCCAGGCAGTCTCCCAACCCGGTACTAATCAAGCCTCACCCTGCTTAGCTTCCGAGATCTGACGGGATCGGGCACTTTCAAGGTAGTATGGCCGTAGGTGGAGATTGCTGTCTCATGATATCCTCTCATTCTTAAATTCATGAGCCTATATCTTGCTCCATGCATACACAGAGACTGAGAAAATGACAGGTGTACTCAAATGTACTATAGACGGAATTCTTGATGTCAGAATTCTATTTTGGAAGGTTGCATTGTGTTAAACTTTCTGAGGAAAAAACGATATATTTCTTTGCCACTGCGGGAAAAAGTAGCAAGAAATGAAACATTTTCTTTTGCTGCGAGGAATGCCATGTATATTTTCATTAGGGAAGCGAAAAATAAAAACACCTACAGCACCTGGTATTCCCAGACAGTCTCCCAACCCGGTACTAATCAAGCCTCACCCTGCTTAGCTTCCGAGATCTGACGGGATCGGGCACTTTCAAGGTAGTATGGCCGTAGGTGGAGATTGCTGTCTCATGATATCCTCTCATTCTTAAATTCATGAGCCTATATCTTGCTCCATGCATACACAGAGACTGAGAAAATGACAGGTGCACTCAAATGTACTATAGACGGAATTCTTGATGTCAGAATTCTATTTTGGAAGGTTGCATTGTGTTAAACTTTCTGAGGAAAAAACGATATATTTCTTTGCCACTGCGGGAAAAAGTAGCAAGAAATGAAACATTTTCTTTTGCTGCGAGGAATGCCATGTATATTTTCATTAGGGAAGCGAAAAATAAAAACACCTACAGCACCTGGTATTCCCAGGCAGTCTCCCAACTCGGTACTAATCAAGCCTCACCCTGCTTTGCTTCCGAGATCTGACAGGATCGGGCACTTTCAAGGTAGTAGGGCCGTAGGTGGAGATTGCTGTCTCATGATATCCTCTCATTCTTAAATTCATGAGCCTATATCTTGCTCCATGCATACACAGAGACTGAGAAAATGACAGGTGCACTCAAATGTACTATAGACGGAATTCTTGATGTCAGAATTCTATTTTGGAAGGTTGCATTGTGTTAAACTTTCTGAGGAAAAAACGATATATTTCTTTGCCACTGCGGGAAAAAGTAGCAAGAAATGAAACATTTTCTTTTGCTGCGAGGAATGCCATGTATATTTTCATTAGGGAAGCGAAAAATAAAAACACCTACAGCACCTGGTATTCCCAGGCAGTCTCCCAACCCGGTACTAATCAAGCCTCACCCTGCTTTGCTTCCGAGATCTGACAGGATCGGGCACTTTCAAGGTAGTAGGGCCGTAGGTGGAGATTGCTGTCTCATGATATCCTCTCATTCTTAAATTCATGAGCCTATATCTTGCTCCATGCATACACAGAGACTGAGAAAATGACAGGTGCACTCAAATGTACTATAGACGGAATTCTTGATGTCAGAATTCTATTTTGGAAGGTTGCATTGTGTTAAACTTTCTGAGGAAAAAACAATATATTTCTTTGCCACTGCGGGAAAAAGTAGCAAGAAATGAAACATTTTCTTTTGCTGCGAGGAATGCCATGTATATTTTCATTAGGGAAGCGAAAAATAAAAACACCTACAGCACCTGGTATTCCCAGGCAGTCTCCCAACCCGGTACTAATCAATCCTCACCCTGCTTAGCTTCCGAGATCTGACGGGATCGGGCACTTTCAAGGTAGTATGGCCGTAGGTGGAGATTGCTGTCTCATGATGTCCTCTCATTCTTAAATTCATGAGCCTATATCTTGCTCCATGCATACACAGAGACTGAGAAAATGACAGGTGCACTCAAATGTACTATAGACGGAATTCTTGATGTCAGAATTCTATTTTGGAAGGTTGCATTGTGTTAAACTTTCTGAGGAAAAAACGATATATTTCTTTGCCACTGCGGGAAAAAGTAGCAAGAAATGAAACATTTTCTTTTGCTGCGAGGAATGCCATGTATATTTTCATTAGGGAAGCGAAAAATAAAAACACCTACAGCACCTGGTATTCCCAGGCAGTCTCCCAACCCGGTACTAATCAATCCTCACCCTGCTTAGCTTCCGAGATCTGACGGGATCGGGCACTTTCAAGGTAGTATGGCCGTAGGTGGAGATTGCTGTCTCATGATGTCCTCTCATTCTTAAATTCATGAGCCTATATCTTGCTCCATGCATACACAGAGACTGAGAAAATGACAGGTGCACTCAAATGTACTATAGACGGAATTCTTGATGTCAGAATTCTATTTTGGAAGGTTGCATTGTGTTAAACTTTCTGAGGAAAAAACGATATATTTCTTTGCCACTGCGGGAAAAAGTAGCAAGAAATGAAACATTTTCTTTTGCTGCGAGGAATGCCATGTATATTTTCATTAGGGAAGCGAAAAATAAAAACACCTACAGCACCTGGTATTCCCAGGCAGTCTCCCAACCCGGTACTAATCAAGCCTCACCCTGCTTTGCTTCCGAGATCTGACAGGATCGGGCACTTTCAAGGTAGTAGGGCCGTAGGTGGAGATTGCTGTCTCATGATATCCTCTCATTCTTAAATTCATGAGCCTATATCTTGCTCCATGCATACACAGAGACTGAGAAAATGACAGGTGCACTGAAATGTACTATAGACGGAATTCTTGATGTCAGAATTCTATTTTGGAAGGTTGCATTGTGTTAAACTTTCTGAGGAAAAAACAATATATTTCTTTGCCACTGCGGGAAAAAGTAGCAAGAAATGAAACATTTTCTTTTGCTGCGAGGAATGCCATGTATATTTTCATTAGGGAAGCGAAAAATAAAAACACCTACAGCACCTGGTATTCCCAGGCAGTCTCCCAACCCGGTACTAATCAAGCCTCACCCTGCTTTGCTTCCGAGATCTGACAGGATCGGGCACTTTCAAGGTAGTAGGGCCGTAGGTGGAGATTGCTGTCTCATGATATCCTCTCATTCTTAAATTCATGAGCCTATATCTTGCTCCATGCATACACAGAGACTGAGAAAATGACAGGTGCACTCAAATGTACTATAGACGGAATTCTTGATGTCAGAATTCTATTTTGGAAGGTTGCATTGTGTTAAACTTTCTGAGGAAAAAACAATATATTTCTTTGCCACTGCGGGAAAAAGTAGCAAGAAATGAAACATTTTCTTTTGCTGCGAGGAATGCCATGTATATTTTCATTAGGGAAGCGAAAAATAAAAACACCTACAGCACCTGGTATTCCCAGGCAGTCTCCCAACCCGGTACTAATCAATCCTCACCCTGCTTAGCTTCCGAGATCTGACGGGATCGGGCACTTTCAAGGTAGTATGGCCGTAGGTGGAGATTGCTGTCTCATGATGTCCTCTCATTCTTAAATTCATGAGCCTATATCTTGCTCCATGCATACACAGAGACTGAGAAAATGACAGGTGCACTCAAATGTACTATAGACGGAATTCTTGATGTCAGAATTCTATTTTGGAAGGTTGCATTGTGTTAAACTTTCTGAGGAAAAAACGATATATTTCTTTGCCACTGCGGGAAAAAGTAGCAAGAAATGAAACATTTTCTTTTGCTGCGAGGAATGCCATGTATATTTTCATTAGGGAAGCGAAAAATAAAAACACCTACAGCACCTGGTATTCCCAGGCAGTCTCCCAACCCGGTACTAATCAAGCCTCACCCTGCTTAGCTTCCGAGATCTGACGGGATCGGGCACTTTCAAGGTAGTATGGCCGTAGGTGGAGATTGCTGTCTCATGATATCCTCTCATTCTTAAATTCATGAGCCTATATCTTGCTCCATGCATACACAGAGACTGAGAAAATGACAGGTGTACTCAAATGTACTATAGACGGAATTCTTGATGTCAGAATTCTATTTTGGAAGGTTGCATTGTGTTAAACTTTCTGAGGAAAAAACGATATATTTCTTTGCCACTGCGGGAAAAAGTAGCAAGAAATGAAACATTTTCTTTTGCTGCGAGGAATGCCATGTATATTTTCATTAGGGAAGCGAAAAATAAAAACACCTACAGCACCTGGTATTCCCAGACAGTCTCCCAACCCGGTACTAATCAAGCCTCACCCTGCTTAGCTTCCGAGATCTGACGGGATCGGGCACTTTCAAGGTAGTATGGCCGTAGGTGGAGATTGCTGTCTCATGATATCCTCTCATTCTTAAATTCATGAGCCTATATCTTGCTCCATGCATACACAGAGACTGAGAAAATGACAGGTGCACTCAAATGTACTATAGACGGAATTCTTGATGTCAGAATTCTATTTTGGAAGGTTGCATTGTGTTAAACTTTCTGAGGAAAAAACGATATATTTCTTTGCCACTGCGGGAAAAAGTAGCAAGAAATGAAACATTTTCTTTTGCTGCGAGGAATGCCATGTATATTTTCATTAGGGAAGCGAAAAATAAAAACACCTACAGCACCTGGTATTCCCAGGCAGTCTCCCAACCCGGTACTAATCAAGCCTCACCCTGCTTTGCTTCCGAGATCTGACAGGATCGGGCACTTTCAAGGTAGTAGGGCCGTAGGTGGAGATTGCTGTCTCATGATATCCTCTCATTCTTAAATTCATGAGCCTATATCTTGCTCCATGCATACACAGAGACTGAGAAAATGACAGGTGCACTCAAATGTACTATAGACGGAATTCTTGATGTCAGAATTCTATTTTGGAAGGTTGCATTGTGTTAAACTTTCTGAGGAAAAAACGATATATTTCTTTGCCACTGCGGGAAAAAGTAGCAAGAAATGAAACATTTTCTTTTGCTGCGAGGAATGCCATGTATATTTTCATTAGGGAAGCGAAAAATAAAAACACCTACAGCACCTGGTATTCCCAGGCAGTCTCCCAACCCGGTACTAATCAAGCCTCACCCTGCTTTGCTTCCGAGATCTGACAGGATCGGGCACTTTCAAGGTAGTAGGGCCGTAGGTGGAGATTGCTGTCTCATGATATCCTCTCATTCTTAAATTCATGAGCCTATATCTTGCTCCATGCATACACAGAGACTGAGAAAATGACAGGTGCACTCAAATGTACTATAGACGGAATTCTTGATGTCAGAATTCTATTTTGGAAGGTTGCATTGTGTTAAACTTTCTGAGGAAAAAACAATATATTTCTTTGCCACTGCGGGAAAAAGTAGCAAGAAATGAAACATTTTCTTTTGCTGCGAGGAATGCCATGTATATTTTCATTAGGGAAGCGAAAAATAAAAACACCTACAGCACCTGGTATTCCCAGGCAGTCTCCCAACCCGGTACTAATCAATCCTCACCCTGCTTAGCTTCCGAGATCTGACGGGATCGGGCACTTTCAAGGTAGTATGGCCGTAGGTGGAGATTGCTGTCTCATGATGTCCTCTCATTCTTAAATTCATGAGCCTATATCTTGCTCCATGCATACACAGAGACTGAGAAAATGACAGGTGCACTCAAATGTACTATAGACGGAATTCTTGATGTCAGAATTCTATTTTGGAAGGTTGCATTGTGTTAAACTTTCTGAGGAAAAAACGATATATTTCTTTGCCACTGCGGGAAAAAGTAGCAAGAAATGAAACATTTTCTTTTGCTGCGAGGAATGCCATGTATATTTTCATTAGGGAAGCGAAAAATAAAAACACCTACAGCACCTGGTATTCCCAGGCAGTCTCCCAACCCGGTACTAATCAATCCTCACCCTGCTTAGCTTCCGAGATCTGACGGGATCGGGCACTTTCAAGGTAGTATGGCCGTAGGTGGAGATTGCTGTCTCATGATGTCCTCTCATTCTTAAATTCATGAGCCTATATCTTGCTCCATGCATACACAGAGACTGAGAAAATGACAGGTGCACTCAAATGTACTATAGACGGAATTCTTGATGTCAGAATTCTATTTTGGAAGGTTGCATTGTGTTAAACTTTCTGAGGAAAAAACGATATATTTCTTTGCCACTGCGGGAAAAAGTAGCAAGAAATGAAACATTTTCTTTTGCTGCGAGGAATGCCATGTATATTTTCATTAGGGAAGCGAAAAATAAAAACACCTACAGCACCTGGTATTCCCAGGCAGTCTCCCAACCCGGTACTAATCAAGCCTCACCCTGCTTAGCTTCCGAGATCTGACGGGATCGGGCACTTTCAAGGTAGTATGGCCGTAGGTGGAGATTGCTGTCTCATGATATCCTCTCATTCTTAAATTCATGAGCCTATATCTTGCTCCATGCATACACAGAGACTGAGAAAATGACAGGTGTACTCAAATGTACTATAGACGGAATTCTTGATGTCAGAATTCTATTTTGGAAGGTTGCATTGTGTTAAACTTTCTGAGGAAAAAACGATATATTTCTTTGCCACTGCGGGAAAAAGTAGCAAGAAATGAAACATTTTCTTTTGCTGCGAGGAATGCCATGTATATTTTCATTAGGGAAGCGAAAAATAAAAACACCTACAGCACCTGGTATTCCCAGGCAGTCTCCCAACCCGGTACTAATCAAGCCTCACCCTGCTTAGTTTCTGAGATCTGACGGGATCGGGCACTTTCAAGGTAGTATGGCCGTAGGTGGAGATTGCTGTCTCATGATATCCTCTCATTCTTAAATTCATGAGCCTATATCTTGCTCCATGCATACACAGAGACTGAGAAAATGACAGGTGCACTCAAATGTACTATAGACGGAATTCTTGATGTCAGAATTCTATTTTGGAAGGTTGCATTGTGTTAAACTTTCTGAGGAAAAAACGATATATTTCTTTGCCACTGCGGGAAAAAGTAGCAAGAAATGAAACATTTTCTTTTGCTGCGAGGAATGCCATGTATATTTTCATTAGGGAAGCGAAAAATAAAAACACCTACAGCACCTGGTATTCCCAGGCAGTCTCCCAACCCGGTACTAATCAAGCCTCAACCTGCTTTGCTTCCGAGATCTGACAGGATCGGGCACTTTCAAGGTAGTAGGGCCGTAGGTGGAGATTGCTGTCTCATGATATCCTCTCATTCTTAAATTCATGAGCCTATATCTTGCTCCATGCATACACAGAGACTGAGAAAATGACAGGTGCACTCAAATGTACTATAGACGGAATTCTTGATGTCAGAATTCTATTTTGGAAGGTTGCATTGTGTTAAACTTTCTGAGGAAAAAACGATATATTTCTTTGCCACTGCGGGAAAAAGTAGCAAGAAATGAAACATTTTCTTTTGCTGCGAGGAATGCCATGTATATTTTCATTAGGGAAGCGAAAAATAAAAACACCTACAGCACCTGGTATTCCCAGGCAGTCTCCCAACCCGGTACTAATCAAGCCTCACCCTGCTTAGCTTCCGAGATCTGACGGGATCGGGCACTTTCAAGGTAGTATGGCCGTAGGTGGAGATTGCTGTCTCATGATATCCTCTCATTCTTAAATTCATGAGCCTATATCTTGCTCCATGCATACACAGAGACTGAGAAAATGACAGGTGTACTCAAATGTACTATAGACGGAATTCTTGATGTCAGAATTCTATTTTGCAAGGTTGCATTGTGTTAAACTTTCTGAGGAAAAAACGATATATTTCTTTGCCACTGCGGGAAAAAGTAGCAAGAAATGAAACATTTTCTTTTGCTGCGAGGAATGCCATGTATATTTTCATTAGGGAAGCGAAAAATAAAAACACCTACAGCACCTGGTATTCCCAGGCAGTCTCCCAACCCGGTACTAATCAAGCCTCACCCTGCTTAGCTTCCGAGATCTGACGGGATCGGGCACTTTCAAGGTAGTATGGCCGTAGGTGGAGATTGCTGTCTCATGATATCCTCTCATTCTTAAATTCATGAGCCTATATCTTGCTCCATGCATACACAGAGACTGAGAAAATGACAGGTGCACTCAAATGTACTATAGACGGAATTCTTGATGTCAGAATTCTATTTTGGAAGGTTGCATTGTGTTAAACTTTCTGAGGAAAAAACGATATATTTCTTTGCCACTGCGGGAAAAAGTAGCAAGAAATGAAACATTTTCTTTTGCTGCGAGGAATGCCATGTATATTTTCATTAGGGAAGCGAAAAATAAAAACACCTACAGCACCTGGTATTCCCAGGCAGTCTCCCAACCCGGTACTAATCAAGCCTCACCCTGCTTAGTTTCTGAGATCTGACGGGATCGGGCACTTTCAAGGTAGTATGGCCGTAGGTGGAGATTGCTGTCTCATGATATCCTCTCATTCTTAAATTCATGAGCCTATATCTTGCTCCATGCATACACAGAGACTGAGAAAATGACAGGTGCACTCAAATGTACTATAGACGGAATTCTTGATGTCAGAATTCTATTTTGGAAGGTTGCATTGTGTTAAACTTTCTGAGGAAAAAACGATATATTTCTTTGCCACTGCGGGAAAAAGTAGCAAGAAATGAAACATTTTCTTTTGCTGCGAGGAATGCCATGTATATTTTCATTAGGGAAGCGAAAAATAAAAACACCTACAGCACCTGGTATTCCCAGGCAGTCTCCCAACCCGGTACTAATCAAGCCTCACCCTGCTTTGCTTCCGAGATCTGACAGGATCGGGCACTTTCAAGGTAGTAGGGCCGTAGGTGGAGATTGCTGTCTCATGATATCCTCTCATTCTTAAATTCATGAGCCTATATCTTGCTCCATGCATACACAGAGACTGAGAAAATGACAGGTGCACTCAAATGTACTATAGACGGAATTCTTGATGTCAGAATTCTATTTTGGAAGGTTGCATTGTGTTAAACTTTCTGAGGAAAAAACAATATATTTCTTTGCCACTGCGGGAAAAAGTAGCAAGAAATGAAACATTTTCTTTTGCTGCGAGGAATGCCATGTATATTTTCATTAGGGAAGCGAAAAATAAAAACACCTACAGCACCTGGTATTCCCAGGCAGTCTCCCAACCCGGTACTAATCAATCCTCACCCTGCTTAGCTTCCGAGATCTGACGGGATCGGGCACTTTCAAGGTAGTATGGCCGTAGGTGGAGATTGCTGTCTCATGATGTCCTCTCATTCTTAAATTCATGAGCCTATATCTTGCTCCATGCATACACAGAGACTGAGAAAATGACAGGTGCACTCAAATGTACTATAGACGGAATTCTTGATGTCAGAATTCTATTTTGGAAGGTTGCATTGTGTTAAACTTTCTGAGGAAAAAACGATATATTTCTTTGCCACTGCGGGAAAAAGTAGCAAGAAATGAAACATTTTCTTTTGCTGCGAGGAATGCCATGTATATTTTCATTAGGGAAGCGAAAAATAAAAACACCTACAGCACCTGGTATTCCCAGGCAGTCTCCCAACCCGGTACTAATCAAGCCTCACACTGCTTAGTTTCTGAGATCTGACGGGATCGGGCACTTTCAAGGTAGTATGGCCGTAGGTGGAGATTGCTGTCTCATGATATCCTCTCATTCTTAAATTCATGAGCCTATATCTTGCTCCATGCATACACAGAGACTGAGAAAATGACAGGTGCACTCAAATGTACTATAGACGGAATTCTTGATGTCAGAATTCTATTTTGGAAGGTTGCATTGTGTTAAACTTTCTGAGGAAAAAACGATATATTTCTTTGCCACTGCGGGAAAAAGTAGCAAGAAATGAAACATTTTCTTTTGCTGTGAGGAATGCCATGTATATTTTCATTAGGGAAGCGAAAAATAAAAACACCTACAGCACCTGGTATTCGAAAAAATGATATATTTCTCAGCCACTGCGGGACAAAAGTAGTAAATGAAACATTTTCTTTTGCTGTGAGGAATGCCATGTATATTTTCATTAGGGAAGCGAAAAATAAAAACACCTACAGCACCTGGTATTCGAAAAAATGATATATTTCTCAGCCACTGCGGGACAAAAGTAGTAAAAAATTTCAGAGGTGCCTATTTTCAACCTCCTCCTGTATGGATTCGATCTCACTATTTCTTCCAATTATCAGCTTAAACACTGCACCCCAACACTGTGAGCCACAAGTTCACCATGTTACATGCTTTGTGTTCTGAGGCCTATATGATATATTTCTAAATGACATGGGAGGCATAGGTGTATTATTCTGACCGTTAAAACAAATACATTCTTAAAGAATTACCTTAAATGGAGAAATTAAATCAGAGACTGAGAAAATGAGAGGTGCACTCAAATGTACTATAGATGGAATTCTTGATGTCAGAATTCTATTTTGGAAGGTTGCATTGTGTTAAACTTTCTGAGGAAAAAACGATATATTTCTTTGCCACTGCGGGAAAAAGTAGCAAGAAATGAAACATTTTCTTTTGCTGCGAGGAATGCCATGTATATTTTCATTAGGGAAGCGAAAAATAAAAAAACCTACAGCACCTGGTATTCCCAGGCAGTCTCCCAACCCGGTACTAATCAAGCTTCACCCTGCTTAGCTTCCGAGATCTGACGGGATCGGGCACTTTCAAGGTAGTATGGCCGTAGGTGGAGATTGCTGTCTCATGATATCCTCTCATTCTTAAATTCATGAGCCTATATCTTGCTCCATGCATACACAGAGACTGAGAAAATGACAGGTGCACTCAAATGTACTATAGACGGAATTCTTGATGTCAGAATTCTATTTTGGAAGGTTGCATTGTGTTAAACTTTCTGAGGAAAAAACGATATATTTCTTTGCCACTGCGGGAAAAAGTAGCAAGAAATGAAACATTTTGTTTTGCTGCGAGGAATGCCATGTATATTTTCATTAGGGAAGCGAAAAATAAAAACACCTACAGCACCTGGTATTCCCAGGCAGTCTCCCAACCCGGTACTAATCAAGCCTCACCCTGCTTAGCTTCCGAGATCTGACGGGATCGGGCACTTTCAAGGTAGTATGGCCGTAGGTGGAGATTGCTGTCTCATGATATCCTCTCATTCTTAAATTCATGAGCCTATATCTTGCTCCATGCATACACAGAGACTGAGAAAATGACAGGTGCACTCAAATGTACTATAGACGGAATTCTTGATGTCAGAATTCTATTTTGGAAGGTTGCATTGTGTTAAACTTTCTGAGGAAAAAACGATATATTTCTTTGCCACTGCGGGAATAAGTAGCAAGAAATGAAACATTTTCTTTTGCTGCGAGGAATGCCATGTATATTTTCATTAGGGAAGCGAAAAATAAAAACACCTACAGCACCTGGTATTCCCAGGCAGTCTCCCAACCCGGTACTAATCAAGCCTCACCCTGCTTAGTTTCTGAGATCTGACGGGATCGGGCACTTTCAAGGTAGTATGGCCGTAGGTGGAGATTGCTGTCTCATGATATCCTCTCATTCTTAAATTCATGAGCCTATATCTTGCTCCATGCATACACAGAGACTGAGAAAATGACAGGTGCACTCAAATGTACTATAGACGGAATTCTTGATGTCAGAATTCTATTTTGGAAGGTTGCATTGTGTTAAACTTTCTGAGGAAAAAACGATATATTTCTTTGCCACTGCGGGAAAAAGTAGCAAGAAATGAAACATTTTCTTTTGCTGCGAGGAATGCCATGTATATTTTCATTAGGGAAGCGAAAAATAAAAACACCTACAGCACCTGGTATTCCCAGGCAGTCTCCCAACCCGGTACTAATCAAGCCTCACCCTGCTTAGCTTCCGAGATCTGACGGGATCGGGCACTTTCAAGGTAGTATGGCCGTAGGTGGAGATTGCTGTCTCATGATATCTTCTCATTCTTAAATTCATGAGCCTATATCTTGCTCCATGCATACACAGAGACTGAGAAAATGAGAGGTGTGCTCAAATGTACTATAGACGGAATTCTTGATGTCAGAATTCTATTTTGGAAGGTTGCATTGTGTTAAACTTTCTGAGGAAAAAACGATATATTTCTTTGCCACTGCGGGAAAAAGTAGCAAGAAATGAAACATTTTCTTTTGCTGCGAGGAATGCCATGTATATTTTCATTAGGGAAGCGAAAAATAAAAACACCTACAGCACCTGGTATTCCCAGGCAGTCTCCCAACCCGGTTCTAATCAAGCCTCACCCTGCTTAGCTTCCGAGATCTGACGGGATCGGGCACTTTCAAGGTAGTATGGCCGTAGGTGGAGATTGCTGTCTCATGATATCCTCTCATTCTTAAATTCATGAGCCTATATCTTGCTCCATGCATACACAGAGACTGAGAAAATGACAGGTGCACTCAAATGTACTATAGACGGAATTCTTGATGTCAGAATTCTATTTTGGAAGGTTGCATTGTGTTAAACTTTCTGAGGAAAAAACGATATATTTCTTTGCCACTGCGGGAAAAAGTAGCAAGAAATGAAACATTTTCTTTTGCTGCGAGGAATGCCATGTATATTTTCATTAGGGAAGCGAAAAATAAAAACACCTACAGCACCTGGTATTCCCAGGCAGTCTCCCAACCCGGTTCTAATCAAGCCTCACCCTGCTTAGCTTCCGAGATCTGACGGGATCGGGCACTTTCAAGGTAGTATGGCCGTAGGTGGAGATTGCTGTCTCATGATATCCTCTCATTCTTAAATTCATGAGCCTATATCTTGCTCCATGCATACACAGAGACTGAGAAAATGACAGGTGCACTCAAATGTACTATAGACGGAATTCTTGATGTCAGAATTCTATTTTGGAAGGTTGCATTGTGTTAAACTTTCTGAGGAAAAAACGATATATTTCTTTGCCACTGCGGGAAAAAGTAGCAAGAAATGAAACATTTTCTTTTGCTGCGAGGAATGCCATGTATATTTTCATTAGGGAAGCGAAAAATAAAAACACCTACAGCACCTGGTATTCCCAGGCAGTCTCCCAACCCGGTACTAATCAAGCCTCACCCTGCTTAGCTTCCGAGATCTGACGGGATCGGGCACTTTCAAGGTAGTATGGCCGTAGGTGGAGATTGCTGTCTCATGATATCCTCTCATTCTTAAATTCATGAGCCTATATCTTGCTCCATGCATACACAGAGACTGAGAAAATGACAGGTGCACTCAAATGTACTATAGACGGAATTCTTGATGTCAGAATTCTATTTTGGAAGGTTGCATTGTGTTAAACTTTCTGAGGAAAAAACGATATATTTCTTTGCCACTGCGGGAATAAGTAGCAAGAAATGAAACATTTTCTTTTGCTGCGAGGAATGCCATGTATATTTTCATTAGGGAAGCGAAAAATAAAAACACCTACAGCACCTGGTATTCCCAGGCAGTCTCCCAACCCGGTACTAATCAAGCCTCACCCTGCTTAGTTTCTGAGATCTGACGGGATCGGGCACTTTCAAGGTAGTATGGCCGTAGGTGGAGATTGCTGTCTCATGATATCCTCTCATTCTTAAATTCATGAGCCTATATCTTGCTCCATGCATACACAGAGACTGAGAAAATGACAGGTGCACTCAAATGTACTATAGACGGAATTCTTGATGTCAGAATTCTATTTTGGAAGGTTGCATTGTGTTAAACTTTCTGAGGAAAAAACGATATATTTCTTTGCCACTGCGGGAAAAAGTAGCAAGAAATGAAACATTTTCTTTTGCTGCGAGGAATGCCATGTATATTTTCATTAGGGAAGCGAAAAATAAAAACACCTACAGCACCTGGTATTCCCAGGCAGTCTCCCAACCCGGTACTAATCAAGCCTCACCCTGCTTAGCTTCCGAGATCTGACGGGATCGGGCACTTTCAAGGTAGTATGGCCGTAGGTGGAGATTGCTGTCTCATGATATCTTCTCATTCTTAAATTCATGAGCCTATATCTTGCTCCATGCATACACAGAGACTGAGAAAATGAGAGGTGTGCTCAAATGTACTATAGACGGAATTCTTGATGTCAGAATTCTATTTTGGAAGGTTGCATTGTGTTAAACTTTCTGAGGAAAAAACGATATATTTCTTTGCCACTGCGGGAAAAAGTAGCAAGAAATGAAACATTTTCTTTTGCTGCGAGGAATGCCATGTATATTTTCATTAGGGAAGCGAAAAATAAAAACACCTACAGCACCTGGTATTCCCAGGCAGTCTCCCAACCCGGTACTAATCAAGCCTCACCCTGCTTAGCTTCCGAGATCTGACGGGATCGGGCACTTTCAAGGTAGTATGGCCGTAGGTGGAGATTGCTGTCTCATGATATCCTCTCATTCTTAAATTCATGAGCCTATATCTTGCTCCATGCATACACAGAGACTGAGAAAATGACAGGTGCACTCAAATGTACTATAGACGGAATTCTTGATGTCAGAATTCTATTTTGGAAGGTTGCATTGTGTTAAACTTTCTGAGGAAAAAACGATATATTTCTTTGCCACTGCGGGAAAAAGTAGCAAGAAATGAAACATTTTCTTTTGCTGCGAGGAATGCCATGTATATTTTCATTAGGGAAGCGAAAAATAAAAACACCTACAGCACCTGGTATTCCCAGGCAGTCTCCCAACCCGGTACTAATCAAGCCTCACCCTGCTTAGCTTCCGAGATCTGACGGGATCGGGCACTTTCAAGGTAGTATGGCCGTAGGTGGAGATTGCTGTCTCATGATATCCTCTCATTCTTAAATTCATGAGCCTATATCTTGCTCCATGCATACACAGAGACTGAGAAAATGACAGGTGCACTCAAATGTACTATAGACGGAATTCTTGATGTCAGAATTCTATTTTGGAAGGTTGCATTGTGTTAAACTTTCTGAGGAAAAAACGATATATTTCTTTGCCACTGCGGGAATAATTAGCAAGAAATGAAACATTTTCTTTTGCTGCGAGGAATGCCATGTATATTTTCATTAGGGAAGCGAAAAATAAAAACACCTACAGCACCTGGTATTCCCAGGCAGTCTCCCAACCCGGTACTAATCAAGCCTCACCCTGCTTAGTTTCCGAGATCTGACGGGATCGGGCACTTTCAAGGTAGTATGGCCGTAGGTGGAGATTGCTGTCTCATGATATCCTCTCATTCTTAAATTCATGAGCCTATATCTTGCTCCATGCATACACAGAGACTGAGAAAATGACAGGTGCACTCAAATGTACTATAGACGGAATTCTTGATGTCAGAATTCTATTTTGGAAGGTTGCATTGTGTTAAACTTTCTGAGGAAAAAACGATATATTTCTTTGCCACTGCGGGAAAAAGTAGCAAGAAATGAAACATTTTCTTTTGCTGCGAGGAATGCCATGTATATTTTCATTAGGGAAGCGAAAAATAAAAACACCTACAGCACCTGGTATTCCCAGGCAGTCTCCCAACCCGGTACTAATCAAGCCTCACCCTGCTTAGCTTCCGAGATCTGACGGGATCGGGCACTTTCAAGGTAGTATGGCCGTAGGTGGAGATTGCTGTCTCATGATATCCTCTCATTCTTAAATTCATGAGCCTATATCTTGCTCCATGCATACACAGAGACTGAGAAAATGACAGGTGCACTCAAATGTACTATAGACGGAATTCTTGATGTCAGAATTCTATTTTGGAAGGTTGCATTGTGTTAAACTTTCTGAGGAAAAAACGATATATTTCTTTGCCACTGCGGGAAAAAGTAGCAAGAAATGAAACATTTTCTTTTGCTGCGAGGAATGCCATGTTTATTTTCATTAGGGAAGCGAAAAATAAAAACACCTACAGCACCTGGTATTCCCAGGCAGTCTCCCAACCCGGTACTAATCAAGCCTCACCCTGCTTAGTTTCTGAGATCTGACGGGATCGGGCACTTTCAAGGTAGTATGGCCGTAGGTGGAGATTGCTGTCTCATGATATCCTCTCATTCTTAAATTCATGAGCCTATATCTTGCTCCATGCATACACAGAGACTGAGAAAATGACAGGTGCACTCAAATGTACTATAGACGGAATTCTTGATGTCAGAATTCTATTTTGGAAGGTTGCATTGTGTTAAACTTTCTGAGGAAAAAACGATATATTTCTTTGCCACTGCGGGAAAAAGTAGCAAGAAATGAAACATTTTCTTTTGCTGCGAGGAATGCCATGTATATTTTCATTAGGGAAGCGAAAAATAAAAACACCTACAGCACCTGGTATTCGAAAAAATGATATATTTCTCAGCCACTGCGGGACAAAAGTAGTAAAAAATTTCAGAGGTGCCTATTTTCAACCTCCTCCTGTTTGGATTCAATCTCACTATTTCTTCCAATTATCAGCTTAAACACTGCACACCCCAACACTGTGAGCCACAAGTTCACCATGTTACATGCTATGTGTTCTGAGGCCTATATGATATATTTCTAAATGACATGGAAGGCATAGGTGTATTATTCTGACCGTTAAAACAAATACATTCTTAAAGAATTACCTTAAATGGAGAAATTAAATCAGAGACTGAGAAAATGACAGGTGCACTCAAATGTACTATAGACGGAATTCTTGATGTCAGAATTCTATTTTGGAAGGTTGCATTGTGTTAAACTTTCTGAGGAAAAAATGATATATTTCTTTGCCACTGCGGGAAAAAGTAGCAAGAAATGAAACATTTTCTTTTGCTGCGAGGAATGCCATGTATATTTTCATTAGGGAAGCGAAAAATAAAAACACCTACAGCACCTGGTATTCCCAGGCAGTCTCCCAACCCGGTGCAAATCAAGCCTCACCCTGCTTAGCTTCCGAGATCTGACGGGATCGGGCACTTTCAAGGTAGTATGGCCATAGGTGGAGATTGCTGTCTCATGATATCCTCTCATTCTTAAATTCATGAGCCTATATCTTGCTCCATGCATACACAGAGACTGAGAAAATGACAGGTGCACTCAAATGTACTATAGACGGAATTCTTGATGTCAGAATTCTATTTTGGAAGGTTGCATTGTGTTAAACTTTCTGAGGAAAAAACGATATATTTCTTTGCCACTGCGGGAAAAAGTAGCAAGAAATGAAACATTTTCTTTTGCTGCGAGGAATGCCATGTATATTTTCATTAGGGAAGCGAAAAATAAAAACACCTACAGCACCTGGTATTCCCAGACAGTCTCCCAACCCGGTACTAATCAAGCCTCACCCTGCTTAGCTTCCGAGATCTGACGGGATCGGGCACTTTCAAGGTAGTATGGCCGTAGGTGGAGGTTGCTGTCTCATGATATCCTCTCATTCTTAAATTCATGAGCCTATATCTTGCTCCATGCATACACAGAGACTGAGAAAATGACAGGTGTACTCAAATGTACTATAGACGGAATTCTTGATGTCAGAATTCTATTTTGGAAGGTTGCATTGTGTTAAACTTTCTGAGGAAAAAACGATATATTTCTTTGCCACTGCGGGAAAAAGTAGCAAGAAATGAAACATTTTCTTTTGCTGCGAGGAATGCCATGTATATTTTCATTTGGGAAGCGAAAAATAAAAACACCTACAGCACCTGGTATTCCCAGGCAGTCTCCCAACCCAGTATTAATCAAGCCTCACCCTGCTTAGCTTCCGAGATCTGACGGGATCGGGCACTTTCAAGGTAGTATGGCCGTAGGTGGAGATTGCTGTCTCATGATATCCTCTCATTCTTAAATTCATGAGCCTATATCTTGCTCCATGCATACACAGAGACTGAGAAAATGACAGGTGCACTCAAATGTACTATAGACGGAATTCTTGATGTCAGAATTCTATTTTGGAAGGTTGCATTGTGTTAAACTTTCTGAGGAAAAAACGATATATTTCTTTGCCACTGCGGGAAAAAGTAGCAAGAAATGAAACATTTTCTTTTGCTGCGAGGAATGCCATGTATATTTTCATTAGGGAAGCGAAAAATAAAAACAACTACAGCACCTGGTATTCGAAAAAATCATATATTTCTCAGCCACTGCGGGACAAAAGTAGTAAAAAAAAATTCAGAGGTGCCTATTTTCAACCTCCTCCTGTTTGGATTCGATCTCACTATTTCTTCCAATTATCAGCTTAAACACTGCACACCCCAACACTGTGAGCCACAAGTTCACCATGTTACATGTTATGTGTTCTGAGGCCTATATGATATATTTCTAAATGACATGGGAGGCATAGGTGTATTATTCTGACCGTTAAAACAAATACATTCTTAAAGAATTACCTTAAATGAAGAAATTAAATCAGAGACTGAGAAAATGAGAGGTGCACTCAAATGTACTATAGACGGAATTCTTGATGTCAGAATTCTATTTTGGAAGGTTGCATTGTGTTAAACTTTCTGAGGAAAAAACGATATATTTCTTTGCCACTGCGGGAAAAAGTAGCTATATTTCTAAATGACATGGGAGGCATAAGTGTATTATTGTGACCGTTAAAAAAATACATTCTTGAAGAATTACCTTAAATGGAGAAATTAAATCAGAGACTGAGAAAATGACAGGTGCACTCAAATATACTATAGACGGAATTCTTGATGTCAGAATTCTATTTTGGAAGGTTGCATTGTGTTGAACTTTCAGAGGAAAAAACAATATATTTCTTTGCCACTCCGGGAAAAAAGTAGCAAGAAATGAAACATTTTCATTTGCTGCAAGGAATGCCATGTATATTTTCATTAGGGAAGCAAAAAATAAAAACACCCACAGCACCTGGTATTCCCAGGCAGTCTCCCAACCCAGTACTAATCAAGCCTCACCCTGCTTAGCTTCCGAGATCTGACGGGATCGGGCGCTTTCAAGGTAGTATGGCCGTAGGTGGAGATTGCTGTCTCATGATATCCTCTCATTCTTAAATCCATGAGCCTATATCTTGCTCCATGCATACACAGAGACTGAGAAAATGACAGGTGCACTCAAATGTACTATAGACGGAATTCTTGATGTCAGAATTCTATTTTGGAAGGTTGCATTGTGTTGAACTTTCAGAGGAAAAAACGATAGATTTCTTTGCCACTGCGGGAAAAAAGTAGTAAAAAATGAAACATTTTCATTTGCTGCAAGGAATGCCATGTATATTTTCATTAGGGAAGCAAAAAATAAAAACACCCACAGCACCTGGTATTCCCAGGCAGTCTCCCAACCCAGTACTAATCAAGCCTCACCCTGCTTAGCTTCCGAGATCTGACGGGATCGGGCGCTTTCAAGGTAGTATGGCCGTAGGTGGAGATTGCTGTCTCATGATATCCTCTCATTCTTAAATCCATGAGCCTATATCTTGCTCCATGCATACACAGAGACTGAGAAAATGACAGGTGCACTCAAATGTACTATAGACGGAATTCTTGATGTCAGAATTCTATTTTGGAAGGTTGCATTGTGTTGAACTTTCAGAGGAAAAAACGATAGATTTCTTTGCCACTGCGGGAAAAAAGTAGTAAAAAAATTTCAGAGGTGCCTATATTCAACCTCCTCCTGTTTGGATTTGAACTCACTATCTCTTCCAAGTATCAGCTTGAACACTGCACACCCCAACTCTGTGAGCCACAAGCTCACCATATAACATGCTGAGTGTTCTGAGGCCTGTATGATATATTTCTAAATGACATGGGAGGCATAAGTGTATTATTGTGACCGTTAAAAAAATACATTCTTGAAGAATTACCTTAAATGGAGAAATTAAATCAGAGACTGAGAAAATGACAGGTGCACTCAAATATACTATAGACGGAATTCTTGATGTCAGAATTCTATTTTGGAAGGTTGCATTGTGTTGAACTTTCAGAGGAAAAAACAATATATTTCTTTGCCACTCCGGGAAAAAAGTAGCAAGAAATGAAACATTTTCATTTGCTGCGAGGAATGCCATGTATATTTTCATTAGGGAAGCAAAAAATAAAAACACCCACAGCACCTGGTATTCCCAGGCAGTCTCCCAACCCAGTACTAATCAAGCCTCACCCTGCTTAGCTTCCGAGATCTGACGGGATCAGGCGCTTTCAAGGTAGTATGGCCGTAGGTGGAGATTGCTGTCTCATGATATCCTCTCATTCTTAAATCCATGAGCCTATATCTTGCTCCATGCATACACAGAGACTGAGAAATATATCATGCAGGCCACAGAACACTCACCATGTTATATGGTGAGCTTGTGGCTCACAGAGTTGGGGTGTGCAGTGTTCAAGCTGATACTTGGAAGAGATAGTGAGTTCAAATCCAAACAGTAGGAGGTTGAATATAGGCACCTCTGAAATTTTTTACTACTTTTTTCCCGCAGTGGCAAAGAAATCTATCGTTTTTTCCTCAGAAAGTTCAACACAATGCAACCTTCCAAAATAGAATTCTGACATCAAGAATTCCGTCTATAGTACATTTGAGTGCACCTGTCATTTTCTCAGTCTCTGTGTATGCATGGAGCAAGATATAGGCTCATGGATTTAAGAATGAGAGGATATCATGAGACAGCAATCTCCACCTACGGCCATACTACCTTGAAAGCGCCCGATCCTGTCAGATCTCGGAAGCTAAGCAGGGTGAGGCTTGATTAGTACTGGGTTGGGAGACTGCCTGGGAATACCAGGTGCTGTGGGTGTTTTTATTTTTTGCTTCCCTAATGAAAATATACATGGCATTCCTCGCAGCAAATGAAAATGTTTCATTTCTTGCTACTTTTTTCCGGAGGAAAAAACGATATATTTCTTTGCCACTGCGGGAAAAAAGTAGTAAAAAATGAAACATTTTCATTTGCTGCAAGGAATGCCATGTATATTTTCATTAGGGAAGCAAAAAATAAAAACACCCACAGCACCTGGTATTCCCAGGCAGTCTCCCAACCCAGTACTAATCAAGCCTCACCCTGCTTAGCTTCCGAGATCTGACGGGATCAGGCGCTTTCAAGGTAGTATGGCCGTAGGTGGAGATTGCTGTCTCATGATATCCTCTCATTCTTAAATCCATGAGCCTATATCTTGCTCCATGCATACACAGAGACTGAGAAAATGACAGGTGCACTCAAATGTACTATAGACGGAATTCTTGATGTCAGAATTCTATTTTGGAAGGTTGCATTGTGTTGAACTTTCAGAGGAAAAAACGATAGATTTCTTTGCCACTGCGGGAAAAAAGTAGTAAAAAATTTCAGAGGTGCCTATATTCAACCTCCTACTGTTTGGATTTGAACGCACTATCTCTTCCAAGTATCAGCTTGAACACTGCACACCCCAACTCTGTGAGCCACAAGCTCACCATATAACATGCTGAGTGTTCTGAGGCCTGTATGATATATTTCTAAATGACATGGGAGGCATAAGTGTATTATTGTGACCGTTAAAAAAATACATTCTTGAAGAATTACCTTAAATGGAGAAATTAAATCAGAGACTGAGAAAATGACAGGTGCACTCAAATATACTATAGACGGAATTCTTGATGTCAGAATTCTATTTTGGAAGGTTGCATTGTGTTGAACTTTCAGAGGAAAAAACAATATATTTCTTTGCCACTCCGGGAAAAAAGTAGCAAGAAATGAAACATTTTCATTTGCTGCGAGGAATGCCATGTATATTTTCATTAGGGAAGCGAAAAATAAAAACCCCTACAGCACCTGGTATTCCCAGGCAGTCTCCCAACCCAGTACTAATCAAGCCTCACCCTGCTTAGCTTCCGAGATCTGACGGGATCGGGCGCTGTCAAGGTAGTATGGCCGTAGGTGGAGATTGCTGTCTCATGATATCCTCTCATTCTTAAATCCATGAGCCTATATCTTGCTCCATGCATACACAGAGACTGAGAAAATGACAGGTGCACTCAAATGTACTATAGACGGAATTCTTGATGTCAGAATTCTATTTTGGAAGGTTGCATTGTGTTGAACTTTCAGAGGAAAAAACGATAGATTTCTTTGCCACTGCGGGAAAAAAGTAGTAAAAAATGAAACATTTTCATTTGCTGCAAGGAATGCCATGTATATTTTCATTAGGGAAGCAAAAAATAAAAACACCCACAGCACCTGGTATTCCCAGGCAGTCTCCCAACCCAGTACTAATCAAGCCTCACCCTGCTTAGCTTCCGAGATCTGACGGGATCGGGCGCTTTCAAGGTAGTATGGCCGTAGGTGGAGATTGCTGTCTCATGATATCCTCTCATTCTTAAATCCATGAGCCTATATCTTGCTCCATGCATACACAGAGACTGAGAAAATGACAGGTGCACTCAAATGTACTATAGACGGAATTCTTGATGTCAGAATTCTATTTTGGAAGGTTGCATTGTGTTGAACTTTCTGAGGAAAAAACGATATATTTCTTTGCCACTACGGGAAAAAAGTAGTAAAAAATGAAACATTTTCATTTGCTGCAAGGAATGCCATGTATATTTTCATTAGGGAAGCAAAAAATAAAAACACCCACAGCACCTGGTATTCCCAGGCAGTCTCCCAACCCAGTACTAATCAAGCCTCACCCTGCTTAGCTTCCGAGATCTGACGGGATCGGGCGCTTTCAAGGTAGTATGGCCGTAGGTGGAGATTGCTGTCTCATGATATCCTCTCATTCTTAAATCCATGAGCCTATATCTTGCTCCATGCATACACAGAGACTGAGAAAATGACAGGTGCACTCAAATGTACTATAGACGGAATTCTTGATGTCAGAATTCTATTTTGGAAGGTTGCATTGTGTTGAACTTTCAGAGGAAAAAACGATATATTTCTTTGCCACTGCGGGAAAAAAGTAGCAAGAAATGAAACATTTTCATTTGCTGCGAGGAATGCCATGTATATTTTCATTAGGGAAGCGAAAAATAAAAACCCCTACAGCACCTGGTATTCCCAGGCAGTCTCCCAACCCAGTACTAATCAAGCCTCACCCTGCTTAGCTTCCGAGATCTGACGGGATCGGGCGCTGTCAAGGTAGTATGGCCGTAGGTGGAGATTGCTGTCTCATGATATCCTCTCATTCTTAAATCCATGAGCCTATATCTTGCTCCATGCATACACAGAGACTGAGAAAATGACAGGTGCACTCAAATGTACTATAGACGGAATTCTTGATGTCAGAATTCTATTTTGGAAGGTTGCATTGTGTTGAACTTTCAGAGGAAAAAACGATAGATTTCTTTGCCACTGCGGGAAAAAAGTAGTAAAAAATTTCAGAGGTGCCTATATTCAACCTCCTCCTGTTTGGATTTGAACTCACTATCTCTTCCAAGTATCAGCTTGAACACTGCACACCCCAACTCTGTGAGCCACAAGCTCACCATATAACATGCTGAGTGTTCTGAGGCCTGTATGATATATTTCTAAATGACATGGGAGGCATAAGTGTATTATTGTGACCGTTAAAAAAATACATTCTTGAAGAATTACCTTAAATGGAGAAATTAAATCAGAGACTGAGAAAATGACAGGTGCACTCAAATATACTATAAACGGAATTCTTGATGTCAGAATTCTATTTTGGAAGGTTGCATTGTGTTGAACTTTCAGAGGAAAAAACAATATATTTCTTTGCCACTCCGGGAAAAAAGTAGCAAGAAATGAAACATTTTCATTTGCTGCGAGGAATGCCATGTATATTTTCATTAGGGAAGCGAAAAATAAAAACCCCTACAGCACCTGGTATTCCCAGGCAGTCTCCCAACCCAGTACTAATCAAGCCTCACCCTGCTTAGCTTCCGAGATCTGACGGGATCGGGCGCTTTCAAGGTAGTATGGCCGTAGGTGGAGATTGCTGACTCATGATATCCTCTCATTCTTAAATCCATGAGCCTATATCTTGCTCCATGCATACACAGAGACTGAGAAAATGACAGGTGCACTCAAATGTACTATAGACGGAATTCTTGATGTCAGAATTCTATTTTGGAAGGTTGCATTGTGTTGAACTTTCAGAGGAAAAAACGATAGATTTCTTTGCCACTGCGGGAAAAAAGTAGTAAAAAATTTCAGAGGTGCCTATATTCAACCTCCTACTGTTTGGATTTGAACTCACTATCTCTTCCAAGTATCAGCTTGAACACTGCACACCCCAACTCTGTGAGCCACAAGCTCACCATATAACATGCTGAGTGTTCTGAGGCCTGTATGATATATTTCTAAATGACATGGGAGGCATAAGTGTATTATTGTGACCGTTAAAAAAATACATTCTTGAAGAATTACCTTAAATGGAGAAATTAAATCAGAGACTGAGAAAATGACAGGTGCACTCAAATATACTATAGACGGAATTCTTGATGTCAGAATTCTATTTTGGAAGGTTGCATTGTGTTGAACTTTCAGAGGAAAAAACAATATATTTCTTTGCCACTCCGGGAAAAAAGTAGCAAGAAATGAAACATTTTCATTTGCTGCGAGGAATGCCATGTATATTTTCATTAGGGAAGCGAAAAATAAAAACCCCTACAGCACCTGGTATTCCCAGGCAGTCTCCCAACCCAGTACTAATCAAGCCATACCCTGCTTAGCTTCCGAGATCTGACGGGATCGGGCGCTTTCAAGGTAGTATGGCCGTAGGTGGAGATTGCTGTCTCATGATATCCTCTCATTCTTAAATCCATGAGCCTATATCTTGCTCCATGCATACACAGAGACTGAGAAAATGACAGGTGCACTCAAATGTACTATAGACGGAATTCTTGATGTCAGAATTCTATTTTGGAAGGTTGCATTGTGTTGAACTTTCTGAGGAAAAAACGATATATTTCTTTGCCACTGCGGGAAAAAAGTAGTAAAAAATGAAACATTTTCATTTGCTGCAAGGAATGCCATGTATATTTTCATTAGGGAAGCAAAAAATAAAAACACCCACAGCACCTGGTATTCCCAGGCAGTCTCCCAACCCAGTACTAATCAAGCCTCACCCTGCTTAGCTTCCGAGATCTGACGGGATCGGGCGCTTTCAAGGTAGTATGGCCGTAGGTGGAGATTGCTGTCTCATGATATCCTCTCATTCTTAAATCCATGAGCCTATATCTTGCTCCATGCATACACAGAGACTGAGAAAATGACAGGTGCACTCAAATGTACTATAGACGGAATTCTTGATGTCAGAATTCTATTTTGGAAGGTTGCATTGTGTTGAACTTTCAGAGGAAAAAACGATATATTTCTTTGCCACTGCGGGAAAAAAGTAGCAAGAAATGAAACATTTTCATTTGCTGCGAGGAATGCCATGTATATTTTCATTAGGGAAGCGAAAAATAAAAACCCCTACAGCACCTGGTATTCCCAGGCAGTCTCCCAACCCAGTACTAATCAAGCCTCACCCTGCTTAGCTTCCGAGATCTGACGGGATCGGGCGCTGTCAAGGTAGTATGGCCGTAGGTGGAGATTGCTGTCTCATGATATCCTCTCATTCTTAAATCCATGAGCCTATATCTTGCTCCATGCATACACAGAGACTGAGAAAATGACAGGTGCACTCAAATGTACTATAGACGGAATTCTTGATGTCAGAATTCTATTTTGGAAGGTTGCATTGTGTTGAACTTTCAGAGGAAAAAACGATAGATTTCTTTGCCACTGCGGGAAAAAAGTAGCAAGAAATGAAACATTTTCATTTGCTGCGAGGAATGCCATGTATATTTTCATTAGGGAAGCGAAAAATAAAAACCCCTACAGCACCTGGTATTCCCAGGCAGTCTCCCAACCCAGTACTAATCAAGCCTCACCCTGCTTAGCTTCCGAGATCTGACGGGATCGGGCGCTTTCAAGGTAGTATGGCCGTAGGTGGAGATTGCTGTCTCATGATATCCTCTCATTCTTAAATCCATGAGCCTATATCTTGCTCCATGCATACACAGAGACTGAGAAAATGACAGGTGCACTCAAATGTACTATAGACGGAATTCTTGATGTCAGAATTCTATTTTGGAAGGTTGCATTGTGTTGAACTTTCAGAGGAAAAAACGATATATTTCTTTGCCACTGCGGGAAAAAAGTAGCAAGAAATGAAACATTTTCATTTGCTGCGAGGAATGCCATGTATATTTTCATTAGGGAAGCGAAAAATAAAAACCCCTACAGCACCTGGTATTCCCAGGCAGTCTCCCAACCCAGTACTAATCAAGCCTCACCCTGCTTAGCTTCCGAGATCTGACGGGATCGGGCGCTGTCAAGGTAGTATGGCCGTAGGTGGAGATTGCTGTCTCATGATATCCTCTCATTCTTAAATCCATGAGCCTATATCTTGCTCCATGCATACACAGAGACTGAGAAAATGACAGGTGCACTCAAATGTACTATAGACGGAATTCTTGATGTCAGAATTCTATTTTGGAAGGTTGCATTGTGTTGAACTTTCAGAGGAAAAAACGATAGATTTCTTTGCCACTGCGGGAAAAAAGTAGCAAGAAATGAAACATTTTCATTTGCTGCGAGGAATGCCATGTATATTTTCATTAGGGAAGCGAAAAATAAAAACCCCTACAGCACCTGGTATTCCCAGGCAGTCTCCCAACCCAGTACTAATCAAGCCTCACCCTGCTTAGCTTCCGAGATCTGACGGGATCGGGCGCTGTCAAGGTAGTATGGCCGTAGGTGGAGATTGCTGTCTCATGATATCCTCTCATTCTTAAATCCATGAGCCTATATCTTGCTCCATGCATACACAGAGACTGAGAAAATGACAGGTGCACTCAAATGTACTATAGACGGAATTCTTGATGTCAGAATTCTATTTTGGAAGGTTGCATTGTGTTGAACTTTCAGAGGAAAAAACGATAGATTTCTTTGCCACTGCGGGAAAAAAGTAGTAAAAAATTTCAGAGGTGCCTATATTCAACCTCCTCCTGTTTGGATTTGAACTCACTATCTCTTCCAAGTATCAGCTTGAACACTGCACACCCCAACTCTGTGAGCCACAAGCTCACCATATAACATGCTGAGTGTTCTGAGGCCTGTATGATATATTTCTAAATGACATGGGAGGCATAAGTGTATTATTGTGACCGTTAAAAAAATACATTCTTGAAGAATTACCTTAAATGGAGAAATTAAATCAGAGACTGAGAAAATGACAGGTGCACTCAAATATACTATAAACGGAATTCTTGATGTCAGAATTCTATTTTGGAAGGTTGCATTGTGTTGAACTTTCTGAGGAAAAAACGATATATTTCTTTGCCACTGCGGGAAAAAAGTAGTAAAAAATGAAACATTTTCATTTGCTGCAAGGAATGCCATGTATATTTTCATTAGGGAAGCAAAAAATAAAAACACCCACAGCACCTGGTATTCTCAGGCAGTCTCCCAACCCAGTACTAATCAAGCCTCACCCTGCTTAGCTTCCGAGATCTGACGGGATCGGGCGCTTTCAAGGTAGTATGGCCGTAGGTGGAGATTGCTGTCTCATGATATCCTCTCATTCTTAAATCCATGAGCCTATATCTTGCTCCATGCATACACAGAGACTGAGAAAATGACAGGTGCACTCAAATGTACTATAGACGGAATTCTTGATGTCAGAATTCTATTTTGGAAGGTTGCATTGTGTTGAACTTTCTGAGGAAAAAACGATATATTTCTTTGCCACTGCGGGAAAAAAGTAGTAAAAAATGAAACATTTTCATTTGCTGCAAGGAATGCCATGTATATTTTCATTAGGGAAGCAAAAAATAAAAACACCCACAGCACCTGGTATTCCCAGGCAGTCTCCCAACCCAGTACTAATCAAGCCTCACCCTGCTTAGCTTCCGAGATCTGACGGGATCGGGCGCTTTCAAGGTAGTATGGCCGTAGGTGGAGATTGCTGTCTCATGATATCCTCTCATTCTTAAATCCATGAGCCTATATCTTGCTCCATGCATACACAGAGACTGAGAAAATGACAGGTGCACTCAAATGTACTATAGACGGAATTCTTGATGTCAGAATTCTATTTTGGAAGGTTGCATTGTGTTGAACTTTCAGAGGAAAAAACGATATATTTCTTTGCCACTGCGGGAAAAAAGTAGCAAGAAATGAAACATTTTCATTTGCTGCGAGGAATGCCATGTATATTTTCATTAGGGAAGCGAAAAATAAAAACCCCTACAGCACCTGGTATTCCCAGGCAGTCTCCCAACCCAGTACTAATCAAGCCTCACCCTGCTTAGCTTCCGAGATCTGACGGGATCGGGCGCTTTCAAGGTAGTATGGCCGTAGGTGGAGATTGCTGTCTCATGATATCCTCTCATTCTTAAATCCATGAGCCTATATCTTGCTCCATGCATACACAGAGACTGAGAAAATGACAGGTGCACTCAAATGTACTATAGACGGAATTCTTGATGTCAGAATTCTATTTTGGAAGGTTGCATTGTGTTGAACTTTCTGAGGAAAAAACGATAGATTTCTTTGCCACTGCGGGAAAAAAGTAGTAAAAAATGAAACATTTTCATTTGCTGCAAGGAATGCCATGTATATTTTCATTAGGGAAGCAAAAAATAAAAACACCCACAGCACCTGGTATTCCCAGGCAGTCTCCCAACCCAGTACTAATCAAGCCTCACCCTGCTTAGCTTCCGAGATCTGACGGGATCGGGCGCTTTCAAGGTAGTATGGCCGTAGGTGGAGATTGCTGTCTCATGATATCCTCTCATTCTTAAATCCATGAGCCTATATCTTGCTCCATGCATACACAGAGACTGAGAAAATGACAGGTGCACTCAAATGTACTATAGACGGAATTCTTGATGTCAGAATTCTATTTTGGAAGGTTGCATTGTGTTGAACTTTCTGAGGAAAAAACGATATATTTCTTTGCCACTGCGGGAAAAAAGTAGTAAAAAATGAAACATTTTCATTTGCTGCAAGTAATGCCATGTATATTTTCATTAGGGAAGCAAAAAATAAAAACACCCACAGCACCTGGTATTCCCAGGGAGTCTCCCAACCCAGTACTAATCAAGCCTCACCCTGCTTAGCTTCCGAGATCTGACGGGATCGGGCGCTTTCAAGGTAGTATGGCCGTAGGTGGAGATTGCTGTCTCATGATATCCTCTCATTCTTAAATCCATGAGCCTATATCTTGCTCCATGCATACACAGAGACTGAGAAAATGACAGGTGCACTCAAATGTACTATAGACGGAATTCTTGATGTCAGAATTCTATTTTGGAAGGTTGCATTGTGTTGAACTTTCAGAGGAAAAAACGATATATTTCTTTGCCACTGCGGGAAAAAAGTAGCAAGAAATGAAACATTTTCATTTGCTGCGAGGAATGCCATGTATATTTTCATTAGGGAAGCGAAAAATAAAAACCCCTACAGCACCTGGTATTCCCAGGCAGTCTCCCAACCCAGTACTAATCAAGCCTCACCCTGCTTAGCTTCCGAGATCTGACGGGATCGGGCGCTTTCAAGGTAGTATGGCCGTAGGTGGAGATTGCTGTCTCATGATATCCTCTCATTCTTAAATCCATGAGCCTATATCTTGCTCCATGCATACACAGAGACTGAGAAAATGACAGGTGCACTCAAATGTACTATAGACGGAATTCTTGATGTCAGAATTCTATTTTGGAAGGTTGCATTGTGTTGAACTTTCTGAGGAAAAAACGATAGATTTCTTTGCCACTGCGGGAAAAAAGTAGTAAAAAATGAAACATTTTCATTTGCTGCAAGGAATGCCATGTATATTTTCATTAGGGAAGCAAAAAATAAAAACACCCACAGCACCTGGTATTCCCAGGCAGTCTCCCAACCCAGTACTAATCAAGCCTCACCCTGCTTAGCTTCCGAGATCTGACGGGATCGGGCGCTTTCAAGGTAGTATGGCCGTAGGTGGAGATTGCTGTCTCATGATATCCTCTCATTCTTAAATCCATGAGCCTATATCTTGCTCCATGCATACACAGAGACTGAGAAAATGACAGGTGCACTCAAATGTACTATAGACGGAATTCTTGATGTCAGAATTCTATTTTGGAAGGTTGCATTGTGTTGAACTTTCAGAGGAAAAAACGATATATTTCTTTGCCACTGCGGGAAAAAAGTAGCAAGAAATGAAACATTTTCATTTGCTGCGAGGAATGCCATGTATATTTTCATTAGGGAAGCGAAAAATAAAAACCCCTACAGCACCTGGTATTCCCAGGCAGTCTCCCAACCCAGTACTAATCAAGCCTCACCCTGCTTAGCTTCCGAGATCTGACGGGATCGGGCGCTGTCAAGGTAGTATGGCCGTAGGTGGAGATTGCTGTCTCATGATATCCTCTCATTCTTAAATCCATGAGCCTATATCTTGCTCCATGCATACACAGAGACTGAGAAAATGACAGGTGCACTCAAATGTACTATAGACGGAATTCTTGATGTCAGAATTCTATTTTGGAAGGTTGCATTGTGTTGAACTTTCAGAGGAAAAAACGATATATTTCTTTGCCACTGCGGGAAAAAAGTAGCAAGAAATGAAACATTTTCATTTGCTGCGAGGAATGCCATGTATATTTTCATTAGGGAAGCGAAAAATAAAAACCCCTACAGCACCTGGTATTCCCAGGCAGTCTCCCAACCCAGTACTAATCAAGCCTCACCCTGCTTAGCTTCCGAGATCTGACGGGATCGGGCGCTTTCAAGGTAGTATGGCCGTAGGTGGAGATTGCTGTCTCATGATATCCTCTCATTCTTAAATCCATGAGCCTATATCTTGCTCCATGCATACACAGAGACTGAGAAAATGACAGGTGCACTCAAATGTACTATAGACGGAATTCTTGATGTCAGAATTCTATTTTGGAAGGTTGCATTGTGTTGAACTTTCTGAGGAAAAAACGATATATTTCTTTGCCACTGCGGGAAAAAAGTAGTAAAAAATGAAACATTTTCATTTGCTGCAAGGAATGCCATGTATATTTTCATTAGGGAAGCAAAAAATAAAAACACCCACAGCACCTGGTATTCCCAGGCAGTCTCCCAACCCAGTACTAATCAAGCCTCACCCTGCTTAGCTTCCGAGATCTGACGGGATCGGGCGCTTTCAAGGTAGTATGGCCGTAGGTGGAGATTGCTGTCTCATGATATCCTCTCATTCTTAAATCCATGAGCCTATATCTTGCTCCATGCATACACAGAGACTGAGAAAATGACAGGTGCACTCAAATGTACTATAGACGGAATTCTTGATGTCAGAATTCTATTTTGGAAGGTTGCATTGTGTTGAACTTTCAGAGGAAAAAACGATATATTTCTTTGCCACTGCGGGAAAAAAGTAGCAAGAAATGAAACATTTTCATTTGCTGCGAGGAATGCCATGTATATTTTCATTAGGGAAGCGAAAAATAAAAACCCCTACAGCACCTGGTATTCCCAGGCAGTCTCCCAACCCAGTACTAATCAAGCCTCACCCTGCTTAGCTTCCGAGATCTGACGGGATCGGGCGCTTTCAAGGTAGTATGGCCGTAGGTGGAGATTGCTGTCTCATGATATCCTCTCATTCTTAAATCCATGAGCCTATATCTTGCTCCATGCATACACAGAGACTGAGAAAATGACAGGTGCACTCAAATGTACTATAGACGGAATTCTTGATGTCAGAATTCTATTTTGGAAGGTTGCATTGTGTTGAACTTTCTGAGGAAAAAACGATATATTTCTTTGCCACTGCGGGAAAAAAGTAGTAAAAAATGAAACATTTTCATTTGCTGCAAGGAATGCCATGTATATTTTCATTAGGGAAGCAAAAAATAAAAACACCCACAGCACCTGGTATTCCCAGGCAGTCTCCCAACCCAGTACTAATCAAGCCTCACCCTGCTTAGCTTCCGAGATCTGACGGGATCGGGCGCTTTCAAGGTAGTATGGCCGTAGGTGGAGATTGCTGTCTCATGATATCCTCTCATTCTTAAATCCATGAGCCTATATCTTGCTCCATGCATACACAGAGACTGAGAAAATGACAGGTGCACTCAAATGTACTATAGACGGAATTCTTGATGTCAGAATTCTATTTTGGAAGGTTGCATTGTGTTGAACTTTCTGAGGAAAAAACGATATATTTCTTTGCCACTGCGGGAAAAAAGTAGTAAAAAATGAAACATTTTCATTTGCTGCAAGGAATGCCATGTATATTTTCATTAGGGAAGCAAAAAATAAAAACACCCACAGCACCTGGTATTCCCAGGGAGTCTCCCAACCCAGTACTAATCAAGCCTCACCCTGCTTAGCTTCCGAGATCTGACGGGATCGGGCGCTTTCAAGGTAGTATGGCCGTAGGTGGAGATTGCTGTCTCATGATATCCTCTCATTCTTAAATCCATGAGCCTATATCTTGCTCCATGCATACACAGAGACTGAGAAAATGACAGGTGCACTCAAATGTACTATAGACGGAATTCTTGATGTCAGAATTCTATTTTGGAAGGTTGCATTGTGTTGAACTTTCAGAGGAAAAAACGATATATTTCTTTGCCACTGCGGGAAAAAAGTAGCAAGAAATGAAACATTTTCATTTGCTGCGAGGAATGCCATGTATATTTTCATTAGGGAAGCGAAAAATAAAAACCCCTACAGCACCTGGTATTCCCAGGCAGTCTCCCAACCCAGTACTAATCAAGCCTCACCCTGCTTAGCTTCCGAGATCTGACGGGATCGGGCGCTTTCAAGGTAGTATGGCCGTAGGTGGAGATTGCTGTCTCATGATATCCTCTCATTCTTAAATCCATGAGCCTATATCTTGCTCCATGCATACACAGAGACTGAGAAAATGACAGGTGCACTCAAATGTACTATAGACGGAATTCTTGATGTCAGAATTCTATTTTGGAAGGTTGCATTGTGTTGAACTTTCTGAGGAAAAAACGATAGATTTCTTTGCCACTGCGGGAAAAAAGTAGTAAAAAATGAAACATTTTCATTTGCTGCAAGGAATGCCATGTATATTTTCATTAGGGAAGCAAAAAATAAAAACACCCACAGCACCTGGTATTCCCAGGCAGTCTCCCAACCCAGTACTAATCAAGCCTCACCCTGCTTAGCTTCCGAGATCTGACGGGATCGGGCGCTTTCAAGGTAGTATGGCCGTAGGTGGAGATTGCTGTCTCATGATATCCTCTCATTCTTAAATCCATGAGCCTATATCTTGCTCCATGCATACACAGAGACTGAGAAAATGACAGGTGCACTCAAATGTACTATAGACGGAATTCTTGATGTCAGAATTCTATTTTGGAAGGTTGCATTGTGTTGAACTTTCTGAGGAAAAAACGATATATTTCTTTGCCACTACGGGAAAAAAGTAGTAAAAAATGAAACATTTTCATTTGCTGCAAGGAATGCCATGTATATTTTCATTAGGGAAGCAAAAAATAAAAACACCCACAGCACCTGGTATTCCCAGGCAGTCTCCCAACCCAGTACTAATCAAGCCTCACCCTGCTTAGCTTCCGAGATCTGACGGGATCGGGCGCTTTCAAGGTAGTATGGCCGTAGGTGGAGATTGCTGTCTCATGATATCCTCTCATTCTTAAATCCATGAGCCTATATCTTGCTCCATGCATACACAGAGACTGAGAAAATGACAGGTGCACTCAAATGTACTATAGACGGAATTCTTGATGTCAGAATTCTATTTTGGAAGGTTGCATTGTGTTGAACTTTCAGAGGAAAAAACGATAGATTTCTTTGCCACTGCGGGAAAAAAGTAGCAAGAAATGAAACATTTTCATTTGCTGCGAGGAATGCCATGTATATTTTCATTAGGGAAGCGAAAAATAAAAACCCCTACAGCACCTGGTATTCCCAGGCAGTCTCCCAACCCAGTACTAATCAAGCCTCACCCTGCTTAGCTTCCGAGATCTGACGGGATCGGGCGCTGTCAAGGTAGTATGGCCGTAGGTGGAGATTGCTGTCTCATGATATCCTCTCATTCTTAAATCCATGAGCCTATATCTTGCTCCATGCATACACAGAGACTGAGAAAATGACAGGTGCACTCAAATGTACTATAGACGGAATTCTTGATGTCAGAATTCTATTTTGGAAGGTTGCATTGTGTTGAACTTTCTGAGGAAAAAACGATATATTTCTTTGCCACTACGGGAAAAAAGTAGTAAAAAATGAAACATTTTCATTTGCTGCAAGGAATGCCATGTATATTTTCATTAGGGAAGCAAAAAATAAAAACACCCACAGCACCTGGTATTCCCAGGCAGTCTCCCAACCCAGTACTAATCAAGCCTCACCCTGCTTAGCTTCCGAGATCTGACGGGATCGGGCGCTTTCAAGGTAGTATGGCCGTAGGTGGAGATTGCTGTCTCATGATATCCTCTCATTCTTAAATCCATGAGCCTATATCTTGCTCCATGCATACACAGAGACTGAGAAAATGACAGGTGCACTCAAATGTACTATAGACGGAATTCTTGATGTCAGAATTCTATTTTGGAAGGTTGCATTGTGTTGAACTTTCAGAGGAAAAAACGATAGATTTCTTTGCCACTGCGGGAAAAAAGTAGCAAGAAATGAAACATTTTCATTTGCTGCGAGGAATGCCATGTATATTTTCATTAGGGAAGCGAAAAATAAAAACCCCTACAGCACCTGGTATTCCCAGGCAGTCTCCCAACCCAGTACTAATCAAGCCTCACCCTGCTTAGCTTCCGAGATCTGACGGGATCGGGCGCTGTCAAGGTAGTATGGCCGTAGGTGGAGATTGCTGTCTCATGATATCCTCTCATTCTTAAATCCATGAGCCTATATCTTGCTCCATGCATACACAGAGACTGAGAAAATGACAGGTGCACTCAAATGTACTATAGACGGAATTCTTGATGTCAGAATTCTATTTTGGAAGGTTGCATTGTGTTGAACTTTCAGAGGAAAAAACGATAGATTTCTTTGCCACTGCGGGAAAAAAGTAGTAAAAAATGAAACATTTTCATTTGCTGCAAGGAATGCCATGTATATTTTCATTAGGGAAGCAAAAAATAAAAACACCCACAGCACCTGGTATTCCCAGGGAGTCTCCCAACCCAGTACTAATCAAGCCTCACCCTGCTTAGCTTCCGAGATCTGACGGGATCGGGCGCTTTCAAGGTAGTATGGCCGTAGGTGGAGATTGCTGTCTCATGATATCCTCTCATTCTTAAATCCATGAGCCTATATCTTGCTCCATGCATACACAGAGACTGAGAAAATGACAGGTGCACTCAAATGTACTATAGACGGAATTCTTGATGTCAGAATTCTATTTTGGAAGGTTGCATTGTGTTGAACTTTCAGAGGAAAAAACGATATATTTCTTTGCCACTGCGGGAAAAAAGTAGCAAGAAATGAAACATTTTCATTTGCTGCGAGGAATGCCATGTATATTTTCATTAGGGAAGCGAAAAATAAAAACCCCTACAGCACCTGGTATTCCCAGGCAGTCTCCCAACCCAGTACTAATCAAGCCTCACCCTGCTTAGCTTCCGAGATCTGACGGGATCGGGCGCTTTCAAGGTAGTATGGCCGTAGGTGGAGATTGCTGTCTCATGATATCCTCTCATTCTTAAATCCATGAGCCTATATCTTGCTCCATGCATACACAGAGACTGAGAAAATGACAGGTGCACTCAAATGTACTATAGACGGAATTCTTGATGTCAGAATTCTATTTTGGAAGGTTGCATTGTGTTGAACTTTCTGAGGAAAAAACGATAGATTTCTTTGCCACTGCGGGAAAAAAGTAGTAAAAAATGAAACATTTTCATTTGCTGCAAGGAATGCCATGTATATTTTCATTAGGGAAGCAAAAAATAAAAACACCCACAGCACCTGGTATTCCCAGGCAGTCTCCCAACCCAGTACTAATCAAGCCTCACCCTGCTTAGCTTCCGAGATCTGACGGGATCGGGCGCTTTCAAGGTAGTATGGCCGTAGGTGGAGATTGCTGTCTCATGATATCCTCTCATTCTTAAATCCATGAGCCTATATCTTGCTCCATGCATACACAGAGACTGAGAAAATGACAGGTGCACTCAAATGTACTATAGACGGAATTCTTGATGTCAGAATTCTATTTTGGAAGGTTGCATTGTGTTGAACTTTCTGAGGAAAAAACGATATATTTCTTTGCCACTACGGGAAAAAAGTAGTAAAAAATGAAACATTTTCATTTGCTGCAAGGAATGCCATGTATATTTTCATTAGGGAAGCAAAAAATAAAAACACCCACAGCACCTGGTATTCCCAGGCAGTCTCCCAACCCAGTACTAATCAAGCCTCACCCTGCTTAGCTTCCGAGATCTGACGGGATCGGGCGCTTTCAAGGTAGTATGGCCGTAGGTGGAGATTGCTGTCTCATGATATCCTCTCATTCTTAAATCCATGAGCCTATATCTTGCTCCATGCATACACAGAGACTGAGAAAATGACAGGTGCACTCAAATGTACTATAGACGGAATTCTTGATGTCAGAATTCTATTTTGGAAGGTTGCATTGTGTTGAACTTTCAGAGGAAAAAACGATAGATTTCTTTGCCACTGCGGGAAAAAAGTAGCAAGAAATGAAACATTTTCATTTGCTGCGAGGAATGCCATGTATATTTTCATTAGGGAAGCGAAAAATAAAAACCCCTACAGCACCTGGTATTCCCAGGCAGTCTCCCAACCCAGTACTAATCAAGCCTCACCCTGCTTAGCTTCCGAGATCTGACGGGATCGGGCGCTGTCAAGGTAGTATGGCCGTAGGTGGAGATTGCTGTCTCATGATATCCTCTCATTCTTAAATCCATGAGCCTATATCTTGCTCCATGCATACACAGAGACTGAGAAAATGACAGGTGCACTCAAATGTACTATAGACGGAATTCTTGATGTCAGAATTCTATTTTGGAAGGTTGCATTGTGTTGAACTTTCTGAGGAAAAAACGATATATTTCTTTGCCACTACGGGAAAAAAGTAGTAAAAAATGAAACATTTTCATTTGCTGCAAGGAATGCCATGTATATTTTCATTAGGGAAGCAAAAAATAAAAACACCCACAGCACCTGGTATTCCCAGGCAGTCTCCCAACCCAGTACTAATCAAGCCTCACCCTGCTTAGCTTCCGAGATCTGACGGGATCGGGCGCTTTCAAGGTAGTATGGCCGTAGGTGGAGATTGCTGTCTCATGATATCCTCTCATTCTTAAATCCATGAGCCTATATCTTGCTCCATGCATACACAGAGACTGAGAAAATGACAGGTGCACTCAAATGTACTATAGACGGAATTCTTGATGTCAGAATTCTATTTTGGAAGGTTGCATTGTGTTGAACTTTCAGAGGAAAAAACGATAGATTTCTTTGCCACTGCGGGAAAAAAGTAGCAAGAAATGAAACATTTTCATTTGCTGCGAGGAATGCCATGTATATTTTCATTAGGGAAGCGAAAAATAAAAACCCCTACAGCACCTGGTATTCCCAGGCAGTCTCCCAACCCAGTACTAATCAAGCCTCACCCTGCTTAGCTTCCGAGATCTGACGGGATCGGGCGCTGTCAAGGTAGTATGGCCGTAGGTGGAGATTGCTGTCTCATGATATCCTCTCATTCTTAAATCCATGAGCCTATATCTTGCTCCATGCATACACAGAGACTGAGAAAATGACAGGTGCACTCAAATGTACTATAGACGGAATTCTTGATGTCAGAATTCTATTTTGGAAGGTTGCATTGTGTTGAACTTTCAGAGGAAAAAACGATAGATTTCTTTGCCACTGCGGGAAAAAAGTAGTAAAAAATTTCAGAGGTGCCTATATTCAACCTCCTCCTGTTTGGATTTGAACTCACTATCTCTTCCAAGTATCAGCTTGAACACTGCACACCCCAACTCTGTGAGCCACAAGCTCACCATATCACATGCTGAGTGTTCTGAGGCCTGTATGATATATTTCTAAATGACATGGGAGGCATAAGTGTATTATTGTGACCGTTAAAAAAATACATTCTTGAAGAATTACCTTAAATGGAGAAATTAAATCAGAGACTGAGAAAATGACAGGTGCACTCAAATATACTATAGACGGAATTCTTGATGTCAGAATTCTATTTTGGAAGGTTGCATTGTGTTGAACTTTCAGAGGAAAAAACAATATATTTCTTTGCCACTCCGGGAAAAAAGTAGCAAGAAATGAAACATTTTCATTTGCTGCGAGGAATGCCATGTATATTTTCATTAGGGAAGCGAAAAATAAAAACCCCTACAGCACCTGGTATTCCCAGGCAGTCTCCCAACCCAGTACTAATCAAGCCTCACCCTGCTTAGCTTCCGAGATCTGACGGGATCGGGCGCTTTCAAGGTAGTATGGCCGTAGGTGGAGATTGCTGTCTCATGATATCCTCTCATTCTTAAATCCATGAGCCTATATCTTGCTCCATGCATACACAGAGACTGAGAAAATGACAGGTGCACTCAAATGTACTATAGACGGAATTCTTGATGTTAGAATTCTATTTTGGAAGGTTGCATTGTGTTGAACTTTCTGAGGAAAAAACGATATATTTCTTTGCCACTGCGGGAAAAAAGTAGTAAAAAATGAAACATTTTCATTTGCTGCAAGGAATGCCATGTATATTTTCATTAGGGAAGCAAAAAATAAAAACACCCACAGCACCTGGTATTCCCAGGCAGTCTCCCAACCCAGTACTAATCAAGCCTCACCCTGCTTAGCTTCCGAGATCTGACGGGATCGGGCGCTTTCAAGGTAGTATGGCCGTAGGTGGAGATTGCTGTCTCATGATATCCTCTCATTCTTAAATCCATGAGCCTATATCTTGCTCCATGCATACACAGAGACTGAGAAAATGACAGGTGCACTCAAATGTACTATAGACGGAATTCTTGATGTCAGAATTCTATTTTGGAAGGTTGCATTGTGTTGAACTTTCTGAGGAAAAAACGATATATTTCTTTGCCACTGCGGGAAAAAAGTAGTAAAAAATGAAACATTTTCATTTGCTGCAAGGAATGCCATGTATATTTTCATTAGGGAAGCAAAAAATAAAAACACCCACAGCACCTGGTATTCCCAGGCAGTCTCCCAACCCAGTACTAATCAAGCCTCACCCTGCTTAGCTTCCGAGATCTGACGGGATCGGGCGCTTTCAAGGTAGTATGGCCGTAGGTGGAGATTGCTGTCTCATGATATCCTCTCATTCTTAAATCCATGAGCCTATATCTTGCTCCATGCATACACAGAGACTGAGAAAATGACAGGTGCACTCAAATGTACTATAGACGGAATTCTTGATGTCAGAATTCTATTTTGGAAGGTTGCATTGTGTTGAACTTTCAGAGGAAAAAACGATATATTTCTTTGCCACTGCGGGAAAAAAGTAGCAAGAAATGAAACATTTTCATTTGCTGCGAGGAATGCCATGTATATTTTCATTAGGGAAGCGAAAAATAAAAACCCCTACAGCACCTGGTATTCCCAGGCAGTCTCCCAACCCAGTACTAATCAAGCCTCACCCTGCTTAGCTTCCGAGATCTGACGGGATCGGGCGCTGTCAAGGTAGTATGGCCGTAGGTGGAGATTGCTGTCTCATGATATCCTCTCATTCTTAAATCCATGAGCCTATATCTTGCTCCATGCATACACAGAGACTGAGAAAATGACAGGTGCACTCAAATGTACTATAGACGGAATTCTTGATGTCAGAATTCTATTTTGGAAGGTTGCATTGTGTTGAACTTTCAGAGGAAAAAACGATAGATTTCTTTGCCACTGCGGGAAAAAAGTAGTAAAAAATGAAACATTTTCATTTGCTGCAAGGAATGCCATGTATATTTTCATTAGGGAAGCAAAAAATAAAAACACCCACAGCACCTGGTATTCCCAGGGAGTCTCCCAACCCAGTACTAATCAAGCCTCACCCTGCTTAGCTTCCGAGATCTGACGGGATCGGGCGCTTTCAAGGTAGTATGGCCGTAGGTGGAGATTGCTGTCTCATGATATCCTCTCATTCTTAAATCCATGAGCCTATATCTTGCTCCATGCATACACAGAGACTGAGAAAATGACAGGTGCACTCAAATGTACTATAGACGGAATTCTTGATGTCAGAATTCTATTTTGGAAGGTTGCATTGTGTTGAACTTTCAGAGGAAAAAACGATATATTTCTTTGCCACTGCGGGAAAAAAGTAGCAAGAAATGAAACATTTTCATTTGCTGCGAGGAATGCCATGTATATTTTCATTAGGGAAGCGAAAAATAAAAACCCCTACAGCACCTGGTATTCCCAGGCAGTCTCCCAACCCAGTACTAATCAAGCCTCACCCTGCTTAGCTTCCGAGATCTGACGGGATCGGGCGCTTTCAAGGTAGTATGGCCGTAGGTGGAGATTGCTGTCTCATGATATCCTCTCATTCTTAAATCCATGAGCCTATATCTTGCTCCATGCATACACAGAGACTGAGAAAATGACAGGTGCACTCAAATGTACTATAGACGGAATTCTTGATGTCAGAATTCTATTTTGGAAGGTTGCATTGTGTTGAACTTTCTGAGGAAAAAACGATAGATTTCTTTGCCACTGCGGGAAAAAAGTAGTAAAAAATGAAACATTTTCATTTGCTGCAAGGAATGCCATGTATATTTTCATTAGGGAAGCAAAAAATAAAAACACCCACAGCACCTGGTATTCCCAGGCAGTCTCCCAACCCAGTACTAATCAAGCCTCACCCTGCTTAGCTTCCGAGATCTGACGGGATCGGGCGCTTTCAAGGTAGTATGGCCGTAGGTGGAGATTGCTGTCTCATGATATCCTCTCATTCTTAAATCCATGAGCCTATATCTTGCTCCATGCATACACAGAGACTGAGAAAATGACAGGTGCACTCAAATGTACTATAGACGGAATTCTTGATGTCAGAATTCTATTTTGGAAGGTTGCATTGTGTTGAACTTTCTGAGGAAAAAACGATATATTTCTTTGCCACTACGGGAAAAAAGTAGTAAAAAATGAAACATTTTCATTTGCTGCAAGGAATGCCATGTATATTTTCATTAGGGAAGCAAAAAATAAAAACACCCACAGCACCTGGTATTCCCAGGCAGTCTCCCAACCCAGTACTAATCAAGCCTCACCCTGCTTAGCTTCCGAGATCTGACGGGATCGGGCGCTTTCAAGGTAGTATGGCCGTAGGTGGAGATTGCTGTCTCATGATATCCTCTCATTCTTAAATCCATGAGCCTATATCTTGCTCCATGCATACACAGAGACTGAGAAAATGACAGGTGCACTCAAATGTACTATAGACGGAATTCTTGATGTCAGAATTCTATTTTGGAAGGTTGCATTGTGTTGAACTTTCAGAGGAAAAAACGATAGATTTCTTTGCCACTGCGGGAAAAAAGTAGCAAGAAATGAAACATTTTCATTTGCTGCGAGGAATGCCATGTATATTTTCATTAGGGAAGCGAAAAATAAAAACCCCTACAGCACCTGGTATTCCCAGGCAGTCTCCCAACCCAGTACTAATCAAGCCTCACCCTGCTTAGCTTCCGAGATCTGACGGGATCGGGCGCTGTCAAGGTAGTATGGCCGTAGGTGGAGATTGCTGTCTCATGATATCCTCTCATTCTTAAATCCATGAGCCTATATCTTGCTCCATGCATACACAGAGACTGAGAAAATGACAGGTGCACTCAAATGTACTATAGACGGAATTCTTGATGTCAGAATTCTATTTTGGAAGGTTGCATTGTGTTGAACTTTCTGAGGAAAAAACGATATATTTCTTTGCCACTACGGGAAAAAAGTAGTAAAAAATGAAACATTTTCATTTGCTGCAAGGAATGCCATGTATATTTTCATTAGGGAAGCAAAAAATAAAAACACCCACAGCACCTGGTATTCCCAGGCAGTCTCCCAACCCAGTACTAATCAAGCCTCACCCTGCTTAGCTTCCGAGATCTGACGGGATCGGGCGCTTTCAAGGTAGTATGGCCGTAGGTGGAGATTGCTGTCTCATGATATCCTCTCATTCTTAAATCCATGAGCCTATATCTTGCTCCATGCATACACAGAGACTGAGAAAATGACAGGTGCACTCAAATGTACTATACACGGAATTCTTGATGTCAGAATTCTATTTTGGAAGGTTGCATTGTGTTGAACTTTCAGAGGAAAAAACGATAGATTTCTTTGCCACTGCGGGAAAAAAGTAGCAAGAAATGAAACATTTTCATTTGCTGCGAGGAATGCCATGTATATTTTCATTAGGGAAGCGAAAAATAAAAACCCCTACAGCACCTGGTATTCCCAGGCAGTCTCCCAACCCAGTACTAATCAAGCCTCACCCTGCTTAGCTTCCGAGATCTGACGGGATCGGGCGCTGTCAAGGTAGTATGGCCGTAGGTGGAGATTGCTGTCTCATGATATCCTCTCATTCTTAAATCCATGAGCCTATATCTTGCTCCATGCATACACAGAGACTGAGAAAATGACAGGTGCACTCAAATGTACTATAGACGGAATTCTTGATGTCAGAATTCTATTTTGGAAGGTTGCATTGTGTTGAACTTTCAGAGGAAAAAACGATATATTTCTTTGCCACTGCGGGAAAAAAGTAGCAAGAAATGAAACATTTTCATTTGCTGCGAGGAATGCCATGTATATTTTCATTAGGGAAGCGAAAAATAAAAACCCCTACAGCACCTGGTATTCCCAGGCAGTCTCCCAACCCAGTACTAATCAAGCCTCACCCTGCTTAGCTTCCGAGATCTGACGGGATCGGGCGCTTTCAAGGTAGTATGGCCGTAGGTGGAGATTGCTGTCTCATGATATCCTCTCATTCTTAAATCCATGAGCCTATATCTTGCTCCATGCATACACAGAGACTGAGAAAATGACAGGTGCACTCAAATGTACTATAGACGGAATTCTTGATGTCAGAATTCTATTTTGGAAGGTTGCATTGTGTTGAACTTTCTGAGGAAAAAACGATAGATTTCTTTGCCACTGCGGGAAAAAAGTAGTAAAAAATGAAACATTTTCATTTGCTGCAAGGAATGCCATGTATATTTTCATTAGGGAAGCAAAAAATAAAAACACCCACAGCACCTGGTATTCCCAGGCAGTCTCCCAACCCAGTACTAATCAAGCCTCACCCTGCTTAGCTTCCGAGATCTGACGGGATCGGGCGCTTTCAAGGTAGTATGGCCGTAGGTGGAGATTGCTGTCTCATGATATCCTCTCATTCTTAAATCCATGAGCCTATATCTTGCTCCATGCATACACAGAGACTGAGAAAATGACAGGTGCACTCAAATGTACTATAGACGGAATTCTTGATGTCAGAATTCTATTTTGGAAGGTTGCATTGTGTTGAACTTTCTGAGGAAAAAACGATATATTTCTTTGCCACTACGGGAAAAAAGTAGTAAAAAATGAAACATTTTCATTTGCTGCAAGGAATGCCATGTATATTTTCATTAGGGAAGCAAAAAATAAAAACACCCACAGCACCTGGTATTCCCAGGCAGTCTCCCAACCCAGTACTAATCAAGCCTCACCCTGCTTAGCTTCCGAGATCTGACGGGATCGGGCGCTTTCAAGGTAGTATGGCCGTAGGTGGAGATTGCTGTCTCATGATATCCTCTCATTCTTAAATCCATGAGCCTATATCTTGCTCCATGCATACACAGAGACTGAGAAAATGACAGGTGCACTCAAATGTACTATAGACGGAATTCTTGATGTCAGAATTCTATTTTGGAAGGTTGCATTGTGTTGAACTTTCAGAGGAAAAAACGATAGATTTCTTTGCCACTGCGGGAAAAAAGTAGCAAGAAATGAAACATTTTCATTTGCTGCGAGGAATGCCATGTATATTTTCATTAGGGAAGCGAAAAATAAAAACCCCTACAGCACCTGGTATTCCCAGGCAGTCTCCCAACCCAGTACTAATCAAGCCTCACCCTGCTTAGCTTCCGAGATCTGACGGGATCGGGCGCTGTCAAGGTAGTATGGCCGTAGGTGGAGATTGCTGTCTCATGATATCCTCTCATTCTTAAATCCATGAGCCTATATCTTGCTCCATGCATACACAGAGACTGAGAAAATGACAGGTGCACTCAAATGTACTATAGACGGAATTCTTGATGTCAGAATTCTATTTTGGAAGGTTGCATTGTGTTGAACTTTCTGAGGAAAAAACGATATATTTCTTTGCCACTACGGGAAAAAAGTAGTAAAAAATGAAACATTTTCATTTGCTGCAAGGAATGCCATGTATATTTTCATTAGGGAAGCAAAAAATAAAAACACCCACAGCACCTGGTATTCCCAGGCAGTCTCCCAACCCAGTACTAATCAAGCCTCACCCTGCTTAGCTTCCGAGATCTGACGGGATCGGGCGCTTTCAAGGTAGTATGGCCGTAGGTGGAGATTGCTGTCTCATGATATCCTCTCATTCTTAAATCCATGAGCCTATATCTTGCTCCATGCATACACAGAGACTGAGAAAATGACAGGTGCACTCAAATGTACTATACACGGAATTCTTGATGTCAGAATTCTATTTTGGAAGGTTGCATTGTGTTGAACTTTCAGAGGAAAAAACGATAGATTTCTTTGCCACTGCGGGAAAAAAGTAGCAAGAAATGAAACATTTTCATTTGCTGCGAGGAATGCCATGTATATTTTCATTAGGGAAGCGAAAAATAAAAACCCCTACAGCACCTGGTATTCCCAGGCAGTCTCCCAACCCAGTACTAATCAAGCCTCACCCTGCTTAGCTTCCGAGATCTGACGGGATCGGGCGCTGTCAAGGTAGTATGGCCGTAGGTGGAGATTGCTGTCTCATGATATCCTCTCATTCTTAAATCCATGAGCCTATATCTTGCTCCATGCATACACAGAGACTGAGAAAATGACAGGTGCACTCAAATGTACTATAGACGGAATTCTTGATGTCAGAATTCTATTTTGGAAGGTTGCATTGTGTTGAACTTTCAGAGGAAAAAACGATAGATTTCTTTGCCACTGCGGGAAAAAAGTAGTAAAAAATTTCAGAGGTGCCTATATTCAACCTCCTCCTGTTTGGATTTGAACTCACTATCTCTTCCAAGTATCAGCTTGAACACTGCACACCCCAACTCTGTGAGCCACAAGCTCACCATATCACATGCTGAGTGTTCTGAGGCCTGTATGATATATTTCTAAATGACATGGGAGGCATAAGTGTATTATTGTGACCGTTAAAAAAATACATTCTTGAAGAATTACCTTAAATGGAGAAATTAAATCAGAGACTGAGAAAATGACAGGTGCACTCAAATATACTATAGACGGAATTCTTGATGTCAGAATTCTATTTTGGAAGGTTGCATTGTGTTGAACTTTCAGAGGAAAAAACAATATATTTCTTTGCCACTCCGGGAAAAAAGTAGCAAGAAATGAAACATTTTCATTTGCTGCGAGGAATGCCATGTATATTTTCATTAGGGAAGCGAAAAATAAAAACCCCTACAGCACCTGGTATTCCCAGGCAGTCTCCCAACCCAGTACTAATCAAGCCTCACCCTGCTTAGCTTCCGAGATCTGACGGGATCAGGCGCTTTCAAGGTAGTATGGCCGTAGGTGGAGATTGCTGTCTCATGATATCCTCTCATTCTTAAATCCATGAGCCTATATCTTGCTCCATGCATACACAGAGACTGAGAAAATGACAGGTGCACTCAAATGTACTATAGACGGAATTCTTGATGTTAGAATTCTATTTTGGAAGGTTGCATTGTGTTGAACTTTCTGAGGAAAAAACGATATATTTCTTTGCCACTGCGGGAAAAAAGTAGTAAAAAATGAAACATTTTCATTTGCTGCAAGGAATGCCATGTATATTTTCATTAGGGAAGCAAAAAATAAAAACACCCACAGCACCTGGTATTCCCAGGCAGTCTCCCAACCCAGTACTAATCAAGCCTCACCCTGCTTAGCTTCCGAGATCTGACGGGATCGGGCGCTTTCAAGGTAGTATGGCCGTAGGTGGAGATTGCTGTCTCATGATATCCTCTCATTCTTAAATCCATGAGCCTATATCTTGCTCCATGCATACACAGAGACTGAGAAAATGACAGGTGCACTCAAATGTACTATAGACGGAATTCTTGATGTCAGAATTCTATTTTGGAAGGTTGCATTGTGTTGAACTTTCTGAGGAAAAAACGATATATTTCTTTGCCACTGCGGGAAAAAAGTAGTAAAAAATGAAACATTTTCATTTGCTGCAAGGAATGCCATGTATATTTTCATTAGGGAAGCAAAAAATAAAAACACCCACAGCACCTGGTATTCCCAGGCAGTCTCCCAACCCAGTACTAATCAAGCCTCACCCTGCTTAGCTTCCGAGATCTGACGGGATCGGGCGCTTTCAAGGTAGTATGGCCGTAGGTGGAGATTGCTGTCTCATGATATCCTCTCATTCTTAAATCCATGAGCCTATATCTTGCTCCATGCATACACAGAGACTGAGAAAATGACAGGTGCACTCAAATGTACTATAGACGGAATTCTTGATGTCAGAATTCTATTTTGGAAGGTTGCATTGTGTTGAACTTTCAGAGGAAAAAACGATATATTTCTTTGCCACTGCGGGAAAAAAGTAGCAAGAAATGAAACATTTTCATTTGCTGCGAGGAATGCCATGTATATTTTCATTAGGGAAGCGAAAAATAAAAACCCCTACAGCACCTGGTATTCCCAGGCAGTCTCCCAACCCAGTACTAATCAAGCCTCACCCTGCTTAGCTTCCGAGATCTGACGGGATCGGGCGCTGTCAAGGTAGTATGGCCGTAGGTGGAGATTGCTGTCTCATGATATCCTCTCATTCTTAAATCCATGAGCCTATATCTTGCTCCATGCATACACAGAGACTGAGAAAATGACAGGTGCACTCAAATGTACTATAGACGGAATTCTTGATGTCAGAATTCTATTTTGGAAGGTTGCATTGTGTTGAACTTTCAGAGGAAAAAACGATATATTTCTTTGCCACTGCGGGAAAAAAGTAGCAAGAAATGAAACATTTTCATTTGCTGCGAGGAATGCCATGTATATTTTCATTAGGGAAGCGAAAAATAAAAACCCCTACAGCACCTGGTATTCCCAGGCAGTCTCCCAACCCAGTACTAATCAAGCCTCACCCTGCTTAGCTTCCGAGATCTGACGGGATCGGGCGCTTTCAAGGTAGTATGGCCGTAGGTGGAGATTGCTGTCTCATGATATCCTCTCATTCTTAAATCCATGAGCCTATATCTTGCTCCATGCATACACAGAGACTGAGAAAATGACAGGTGCACTCAAATGTACTATAGACGGAATTCTTGATGTCAGAATTCTATTTTGGAAGGTTGCATTGTGTTGAACTTTCAGAGGAAAAAACGATATATTTCTTTGCCACTGCGGGAAAAAAGTAGCAAGAAATGAAACATTTTCATTTGCTGCGAGGAATGCCATGTATATTTTCATTAGGGAAGCGAAAAATAAAAACCCCTACAGCACCTGGTATTCCCAGGCAGTCTCCCAACCCAGTACTAATCAAGCCTCACCCTGCTTAGCTTCCGAGATCTGACGGGATCAGGCGCTGTCAAGGTAGTATGGCCGTAGGTGGAGATTGCTGTCTCATGATATCCTCTCATTCTTAAATCCATGAGCCTATATCTTGCTCCATGCATACACAGAGACTGAGAAAATGACAGGTGCACTCAAATGTACTATAGACGGAATTCTTGATGTCAGAATTCTATTTTGGAAGGTTGCATTGTGTTGAACTTTCAGAGGAAAAAACAATATATTTCTTTGCCACTCCGGGAAAAAAGTAGCAAGAAATGAAACATTTTCATTTGCTGCGAGGAATGCCATGTATATTTTCATTAGGGAAGCGAAAAATAAAAACCCCTACAGCACCTGGTATTCCCAGGCAGTCTCCCAACCCAGTACTAATCAAGCCTCACCCTGCTTAGCTTCCGAGATCTGACGGGATCGGGCGCTTTCAAGGTAGTATGGCCGTAGGTGGAGATTGCTGTCTCATGATATCCTCTCATTCTTAAATCCATGAGCCTATATCTTGCTCCATGCATACACAGAGACTGAGAAAATGACAGGTGCACTCAAATGTACTATAGACGGAATTCTTGATGTCAGAATTCTATTTTGGAAGGTTGCATTGTGTTGAACTTTCTGAGGAAAAAACGATATATTTCTTTGCCACTGCGGGAAAAAAGTAGTAAAAAATGAAACATTTTCATTTGCTGCAAGGAATGCCATGTATATTTTCATTAGGGAAGCAAAAAATAAAAACACCCACAGCACCTGGTATTCCCAGGCAGTCTCCCAACCCAGTACTAATCAAGCCTCACCCTGCTTAGCTTCCGAGATCTGACGGGATCGGGCGCTTTCAAGGTAGTATGGCCGTAGGTGGAGATTGCTGTCTCATGATATCCTCTCATTCTTAAATCCATGAGCCTATATCTTGCTCCATGCATACACAGAGACTGAGAAAATGACAGGTGCACTCAAATGTACTATAGACGGAATTCTTGATGTCAGAATTCTATTTTGGAAGGTTGCATTGTGTTGAACTTTCTGAGGAAAAAACGATAGATTTCTTTGCCACTGCGGGAAAAAAGTAGTAAAAAATGAAACATTTTCATTTGCTGCAAGGAATGCCATGTATATTTTCATTAGGGAAGCAAAAAATAAAAACACCCACAGCACCTGGTATTCCCAGGCAGTCTCCCAACCCAGTACTAATCAAGCCTCACCCTGCTTAGCTTCCGAGATCTGACGGGATCGGGCGCTTTCAAGGTAGTATGGCCGTAGGTGGAGATTGCTGTCTCATGATATCCTCTCATTCTTAAATCCATGAGCCTATATCTTGCTCCATGCATACACAGAGACTGAGAAAATGACAGGTGCACTCAAATGTACTATAGACGGAATTCTTGATGTCAGAATTCTATTTTGGAAGGTTGCATTGTGTTGAACTTTCAGAGGAAAAAACGATATATTTCTTTGCCACTGCGGGAAAAAAGTAGCAAGAAATGAAACATTTTCATTTGCTGCGAGGAATGCCATGTATATTTTCATTAGGGAAGCGAAAAATAAAAACCCCTACAGCACCTGGTATTCCCAGGCAGTCTCCCAACCCAGTACTAATCAAGCCTCACCCTGCTTAGCTTCCGAGATCTGACGGGATCGGGCGCTGTCAAGGTAGTATGGCCGTAGGTGGAGATTGCTGTCTCATGATATCCTCTCATTCTTAAATCCATGAGCCTATATCTTACTCCATGCATACACAGAGACTGAGAAAATGACAGGTGCACTCAAATGTACTATAGACGGAATTCTTGATGTCAGAATTCTATTTTGGAAGGTTGCATTGTGTTGAACTTTCTGAGGAAAAAACGATATATTTCTTTGCCACTGCGGGAAAAAAGTAGTAAAAAATGAAACATTTTCATTTGCTGCAAGGAATGCCATGTATATTTTCATTAGGGAAGCAAAAAATAAAAACACCCACAGCACCTGGTATTCCCAGGCAGTCTCCCAACCCAGTACTAATCAAGCCTCACCCTGCTTAGCTTCCGAGATCTGACGGGATCGGGCGCTTTCAAGGTAGTATGGCCGTAGGTGGAGATTGCTGTCTCATGATATCCTCTCATTCTTAAATCCATGAGCCTATATCTTGCTCCATGCATACACAGAGACTGAGAAAATGACAGGTGCACTCAAATGTACTATAGACGGAATTCTTGATGTCAGAATTCTATTTTGGAAGGTTGCATTGTGTTGAACTTTCAGAGGAAAAAACGATATATTTCTTTGCCACTGCGGGAAAAAAGTAGCAAGAAATGAAACATTTTCATTTGCTGCGAGGAATGCCATGTATATTTTCATTAGGGAAGCGAAAAATAAAAACCCCTACAGCACCTGGTATTCCCAGGCAGTCTCCCAACCCAGTACTAATCAAGCCTCACCCTGCTTAGCTTCCGAGATCTGACGGGATCGGGCGCTGTCAAGGTAGTATGGCCGTAGGTGGAGATTGCTGTCTCATGATATCCTCTCATTCTTAAATCCATGAGCCTATATCTTGCTCCATGCATACACAGAGACTGAGAAAATGACAGGTGCACTCAAATGTACTATAGACGGAATTCTTGATGTCAGAATTCTATTTTGGAAGGTTGCATTGTGTTGAACTTTCAGAGGAAAAAACGATAGATTTCTTTGCCACTGCGGGAAAAAAGTAGCAAGAAATGAAACATTTTCATTTGCTGCGAGGAATGCCATGTATATTTTCATTAGGGAAGCGAAAAATAAAAACCCCTACAGCACCTGGTATTCCCAGGCAGTCTCCCAACCCAGTACTAATCAAGCCTCACCCTGCTTAGCTTCCGAGATCTGACGGGATCGGGCGCTGTCAAGGTAGTATGGCCGTAGGTGGAGGTTGCTGTCTCATGATATCCTCTCATTCTTAAATCCATGAGCCTATATCTTGCTCCATGCATACACAGAGACTGAGAAAATGACAGGTGCACTCAAATGTACTATAGACGGAATTCTTGATGTCAGAATTCTATTTTGGAAGGTTGCATTGTGTTGAACTTTCAGAGGAAAAAACGATAGATTTCTTTGCCACTGCGGGAAAAAAGTAGTAAAAAAATTTCAGAGGTGCCTATATTCAACCTCCTCCTGTTTGGATTTGAACTCACTATCTCTTCCAAGTATCAGCTTGAACACTGCACACCCCAACTCTGTGAGCCACAAGCTCACCATATAACATGCTGAGTGTTCTGAGGCCTGTATGATATATTTCTAAATGACATGGGAGGCATAAGTGTATTATTGTGACCGTTAAAAAAATACATTCTTGAAGAATTACCTTAAATGGAGAAATTAAATCAGAGACTGAGAAAATGACAGGTGCACTCAAATATACTATAAACGGAATTCTTGATGTCAGAATTCTATTTTGGAAGGTTGCATTGTGTTGAACTTTCAGAGGAAAAAACAATATATTTCTTTGCCACTCCGGGAAAAAAGTAGCAAGAAATGAAACATTTTCATTTGCTGCGAGGAATGCCATGTATATTTTCATTAGGGAAGCGAAAAATAAAAACCCCTACAGCACCTGGTATTCCCAGGCAGTCTCCCAACCCAGTACTAATCAAGCCTCACCCTGCTTAGCTTCCGAGATCTGACGGGATCGGGCGCTTTCAAGGTAGTATGGCCGTAGGTGGAGATTGCTGACTCATGATATCCTCTCATTCTTAAATCCATGAGCCTATATCTTGCTCCATGCATACACAGAGACTGAGAAAATGACAGGTGCACTCAAATGTACTATAGACGGAATTCTTGATGTCAGAATTCTATTTTGGAAGGTTGCATTGTGTTGAACTTTCAGAGGAAAAAACGATAGATTTCTTTGCCACTGCGGGAAAAAAGTAGCAAGAAATGAAACATTTTCATTTGCTGCGAGGAATGCCATGTATATTTTCATTAGGGAAGCGAAAAATAAAAACCCCTACAGCACCTGGTATTCCCAGGCAGTCTCCCAACCCAGTACTAATCAAGCCTCACCCTGCTTAGCTTCCGAGATCTGACGGGATCGGGCGCTGTCAAGGTAGTATGGCCGTAGGTGGAGATTGCTGTCTCATGATATCCTCTCATTCTTAAATCCATGAGCCTATATCTTGCTCCATGCATACACAGAGACTGAGAAAATGACAGGTGCACTCAAATGTACTATAGACGGAATTCTTGATGTCAGAATTCTATTTTGGAAGGTTGCATTGTGTTGAACTTTCTGAGGAAAAAACGATATATTTCTTTGCCACTGCGGGAAAAAAGTAGTAAAAAATGAAACATTTTCATTTGCTGCAAGGAATGCCATGTATATTTTCATTAGGGAAGCAAAAAATAAAAACACCCACAGCACCTGGTATTCCCAGGCAGTCTCCCAACCCAGTACTAATCAAGCCTCACCCTGCTTAGCTTCCGAGATCTGACGGGATCGGGCGCTTTCAAGGTAGTATGGCCGTAGGTGGAGATTGCTGTCTCATGATATCCTCTCATTCTTAAATCCATGAGCCTATATCTTGCTCCATGCATACACAGAGACTGAGAAAATGACAGGTGCACTCAAATGTACTATAGACGGAATTCTTGATGTCAGAATTCTATTTTGGAAGGTTGCATTGTGTTGAACTTTCTGAGGAAAAAACGATAGATTTCTTTGCCACTGCGGGAAAAAAGTAGTAAAAAATGAAACATTTTCATTTGCTGCAAGGAATGCCATGTATATTTTCATTAGGGAAGCAAAAAATAAAAACACCCACAGCACCTGGTATTCCCAGGCAGTCTCCCAACCCAGTACTAATCAAGCCTCACCCTGCTTAGCTTCCGAGATCTGACGGGATCGGGCGCTTTCAAGGTAGTATGGCCGTAGGTGGAGATTGCTGTCTCATGATATCCTCTCATTCTTAAATCCATGAGCCTATATCTTGCTCCATGCATACACAGAGACTGAGAAAATGACAGGTGCACTCAAATGTACTATAGACGGAATTCTTGATGTCAGAATTCTATTTTGGAAGGTTGCATTGTGTTGAACTTTCAGAGGAAAAAACGATATATTTCTTTGCCACTGCGGGAAAAAAGTAGCAAGAAATGAAACATTTTCATTTGCTGCGAGGAATGCCATGTATATTTTCATTAGGGAAGCGAAAAATAAAAACCCCTACAGCACCTGGTATTCCCAGGCAGTCTCCCAACCCAGTACTAATCAAGCCTCACCCTGCTTAGCTTCCGAGATCTGACGGGATCGGGCGCTGTCAAGGTAGTATGGCCGTAGGTGGAGATTGCTGTCTCATGATATCCTCTCATTCTTAAATCCATGAGCCTATATCTTACTCCATGCATACACAGAGACTGAGAAAATGACAGGTGCACTCAAATGTACTATAGACGGAATTCTTGATGTCAGAATTCTATTTTGGAAGGTTGCATTGTGTTGAACTTTCTGAGGAAAAAACGATATATTTCTTTGCCACTGCGGGAAAAAAGTAGTAAAAAATGAAACATTTTCATTTGCTGCAAGGAATGCCATGTATATTTTCATTAGGGAAGCAAAAAATAAAAACACCCACAGCACCTGGTATTCCCAGGCAGTCTCCCAACCCAGTACTAATCAAGCCTCACCCTGCTTAGCTTCCGAGATCTGACGGGATCGGGCGCTTTCAAGGTAGTATGGCCGTAGGTGGAGATTGCTGTCTCATGATATCCTCTCATTCTTAAATCCATGAGCCTATATCTTGCTCCATGCATACACAGAGACTGAGAAAATGACAGGTGCACTCAAATGTACTATAGACGGAATTCTTGATGTCAGAATTCTATTTTGGAAGGTTGCATTGTGTTGAACTTTCAGAGGAAAAAACGATAGATTTCTTTGCCACTGCGGGAAAAAAGTAGCAAGAAATGAAACATTTTCATTTGCTGCGAGGAATGCCATGTATATTTTCATTAGGGAAGCGAAAAATAAAAACCCCTACAGCACCTGGTATTCCCAGGCAGTCTCCCAACCCAGTACTAATCAAGCCTCACCCTGCTTAGCTTCCGAGATCTGACGGGATCGGGCGCTGTCAAGGTAGTATGGCCGTAGGTGGAGATTGCTGTCTCATGATATCCTCTCATTCTTAAATCCATGAGCCTATATCTTGCTCCATGCATACACAGAGACTGAGAAAATGACAGGTGCACTCAAATGTACTATAGACGGAATTCTTGATGTCAGAATTCTATTTTGGAAGGTTGCATTGTGTTGAACTTTCAGAGGAAAAAACGATAGATTTCTTTGCCACTGCGGGAAAAAAGTAGCAAGAAATGAAACATTTTCATTTGCTGCGAGGAATGCCATGTATATTTTCATTAGGGAAGCGAAAAATAAAAACCCCTACAGCACCTGGTATTCCCAGGCAGTCTCCCAACCCAGTACTAATCAAGCCTCACCCTGCTTAGCTTCCGAGATCTGACGGGATCGGGCGCTGTCAAGGTAGTATGGCCGTAGGTGGAGGTTGCTGTCTCATGATATCCTCTCATTCTTAAATCCATGAGCCTATATCTTGCTCCATGCATACACAGAGACTGAGAAAATGACAGGTGCACTCAAATGTACTATAGACGGAATTCTTGATGTCAGAATTCTATTTTGGAAGGTTGCATTGTGTTGAACTTTCAGAGGAAAAAACGATAGATTTCTTTGCCACTGCGGGAAAAAAGTAGTAAAAAAATTTCAGAGGTGCCTATATTCAACCTCCTCCTGTTTGGATTTGAACTCACTATCTCTTCCAAGTATCAGCTTGAACACTGCACACCCCAACTCTGTGAGCCACAAGCTCACCATATAACATGCTGAGTGTTCTGAGGCCTGTATGATATATTTCTAAATGACATGGGAGGCATAAGTGTATTATTGTGACCGTTAAAAAAATACATTCTTGAAGAATTACCTTAAATGGAGAAATTAAATCAGAGACTGAGAAAATGACAGGTGCACTCAAATATACTATAAACGGAATTCTTGATGTCAGAATTCTATTTTGGAAGGTTGCATTGTGTTGAACTTTCAGAGGAAAAAACAATATATTTCTTTGCCACTCCGGGAAAAAAGTAGCAAGAAATGAAACATTTTCATTTGCTGCGAGGAATGCCATGTATATTTTCATTAGGGAAGCGAAAAATAAAAACCCCTACAGCACCTGGTATTCCCAGGCAGTCTCCCAACCCAGTACTAATCAAGCCTCACCCTGCTTAGCTTCCGAGATCTGACGGGATCGGGCGCTTTCAAGGTAGTATGGCCGTAGGTGGAGATTGCTGACTCATGATATCCTCTCATTCTTAAATCCATGAGCCTATATCTTGCTCCATGCATACACAGAGACTGAGAAAATGACAGGTGCACTCAAATGTACTATAGACGGAATTCTTGATGTCAGAATTCTATTTTGGAAGGTTGCATTGTGTTGAACTTTCAGAGGAAAAAACGATAGATTTCTTTGCCACTGCGGGAAAAAAGTAGCAAGAAATGAAACATTTTCATTTGCTGCGAGGAATGCCATGTATATTTTCATTAGGGAAGCGAAAAATAAAAACCCCTACAGCACCTGGTATTCCCAGGCAGTCTCCCAACCCAGTACTAATCAAGCCTCACCCTGCTTAGCTTCCGAGATCTGACGGGATCGGGCGCTGTCAAGGTAGTATGGCCGTAGGTGGAGATTGCTGTCTCATGATATCCTCTCATTCTTAAATCCATGAGCCTATATCTTGCTCCATGCATACACAGAGACTGAGAAAATGACAGGTGCACTCAAATGTACTATAGACGGAATTCTTGATGTCAGAATTCTATTTTGGAAGGTTGCATTGTGTTGAACTTTCAGAGGAAAAAACGATAGATTTCTTTGCCACTGCGGGAAAAAAGTAGCAAGAAATGAAACATTTTCATTTGCTGCGAGGAATGCCATGTATATTTTCATTAGGGAAGCGAAAAATAAAAACCCCTACAGCACCTGGTATTCCCAGGCAGTCTCCCAACCCAGTACTAATCAAGCCTCACCCTGCTTAGCTTCCGAGATCTGACGGGATCGGGCGCTGTCAAGGTAGTATGGCCGTAGGTGGAGGTTGCTGTCTCATGATATCCTCTCATTCTTAAATCCATGAGCCTATATCTTGCTCCATGCATACACAGAGACTGAGAAAATGACAGGTGCACTCAAATGTACTATAGACGGAATTCTTGATGTCAGAATTCTATTTTGGAAGGTTGCATTGTGTTGAACTTTCAGAGGAAAAAACGATAGATTTCTTTGCCACTGCGGGAAAAAAGTAGTAAAAAAATTTCAGAGGTGCCTATATTCAACCTCCTCCTGTTTGGATTTGAACTCACTATCTCTTCCAAGTATCAGCTTGAACACTGCACACCCCAACTCTGTGAGCCACAAGCTCACCATATAACATGCTGAGTGTTCTGAGGCCTGTATGATATATTTCTAAATGACATGGGAGGCATAAGTGTATTATTGTGACCGTTAAAAAAATACATTCTTGAAGAATTACCTTAAATGGAGAAATTAAATCAGAGACTGAGAAAATGACAGGTGCACTCAAATATACTATAAACGGAATTCTTGATGTCAGAATTCTATTTTGGAAGGTTGCATTGTGTTGAACTTTCAGAGGAAAAAACAATATATTTCTTTGCCACTCCGGGAAAAAAGTAGCAAGAAATGAAACATTTTCATTTGCTGCGAGGAATGCCATGTATATTTTCATTAGGGAAGCGAAAAATAAAAACCCCTACAGCACCTGGTATTCCCAGGCAGTCTCCCAACCCAGTACTAATCAAGCCTCACCCTGCTTAGCTTCCGAGATCTGACGGGATCGGGCGCTTTCAAGGTAGTATGGCCGTAGGTGGAGATTGCTGACTCATGATATCCTCTCATTCTTAAATCCATGAGCCTATATCTTGCTCCATGCATACACAGAGACTGAGAAAATGACAGGTGCACTCAAATGTACTATAGACGGAATTCTTGATGTCAGAATTCTATTTTGGAAGGTTGCATTGTGTTGAACTTTCAGAGGAAAAAACGATAGATTTCTTTGCCACTGCGGGAAAAAAGTAGTAAAAAATTTCAGAGGTGCCTATATTCAACCTCCTCATGTTTGGATTTGAACTCACTATCTCTTCCAAGTATCAGCTTGAACACTGCACACCCCAACTCTGTGAGCCACAAGCTCACCATATAACATGCTGAGTGTTCTGAGGCCTGTATGATATATTTCTAAATGACATGGGAGGCATAAGTGTATTATTGTGACCGTTAAAAAAATACATTCTTGAAGAATTACCTTAAATGGAGAAATTAAATCAGAGACTGAGAAAATGACAGGTGCACTCAAATGTACTATAGACGGAATTCTTGATGTCAGAATTCTATTTTGGAAGGTTGCATTGTGTTGAACTTTCTGAGGAAAAAACGATATATTTCTTTGCCACTGCGGGAAAAAAGTAGTAAAAAATGAAACATTTTCATTTGCTGCAAGGAATGCCATGTATATTTTCATTAGGGAAGCAAAAAATAAAAACACCCACAGCACCTGGTATTCCCAGGCAGTCTCCCAACCCAGTACTAATCAAGCCTCACCCTGCTTAGCTTCCGAGATCTGACGGGATCGGGCGCTTTCAAGGTAGTATGGCCGTAGGTGGAGATTGCTGTCTCATGATATCCTCTCATTCTTAAATCCATGAGCCTATATCTTGCTCCATGCATACACAGAGACTGAGAAAATGACAGGTGCACTCAAATGTACTATAGACGGAATTCTTGATGTCAGAATTCTATTTTGGAAGGTTGCATTGTGTTGAACTTTCTGAGGAAAAAACGATATATTTCTTTGCCACTGCGGGAAAAAAGTAGTAAAAAATGAAACATTTTCATTTGCTGCAAGGAATGCCATGTATATTTTCATTAGGGAAGCAAAAAATAAAAACACCCACAGCACCTGGTATTCCCAGGCAGTCTCCCAACCCAGTCCTAATCAAGCCTCACCCTGCTTAGCTTCCGAGATCTGACGGGATCGGGCGCTTTCAAGGTAGTATGGCCGTAGGTGGAGATTGCTGTCTCATGATATCCTCTCATTCTTAAATCCATGAGCCTATATCTTGCTCCATGCATACACAGAGACTGAGAAAATGACAGGTGCACTCAAATGTACTATAGACGGAATTCTTGATGTCAGAATTCTATTTTGGAAGGTTGCATTGTGTTGAACTTTCAGAGGAAAAAACGATATATTTCTTTGCCACTGCGGGAAAAAAGTAGCAAGAAATGAAACATTTTCATTTGCTGCGAGGAATGCCATGTATATTTTCATTAGGGAAGCGAAAAATAAAAACCCCTACAGCACCTGGTATTCCCAGGCAGTCTCCCAACCCAGTACTAATCAAGCCTCACCCTGCTTAGCTTCCGAGATCTGACGGGATCGGGCGCTTTCAAGGTAGTATGGCCGTAGGTGGAGATTGCTGTCTCATGATATCCTCTCATTCTTAAATCCATGAGCCTATATCTTGCTCCATGCATACACAGAGACTGAGAAAATGACAGGTGCACTCAAATGTACTATAGACGGAATTCTTGATGTCAGAATTCTATTTTGGAAGGTTGCATTGTGTTGAACTTTCTGAGGAAAAAACGATAGATTTCTTTGCCACTGCGGGAAAAAAGTAGTAAAAAATGAAACATTTTCATTTGCTGCAAGGAATGCCATGTATATTTTCATTAGGGAAGCAAAAAATAAAAACACCCACAGCACCTGGTATTCCCAGGCAGTCTCCCAACCCAGTACTAATCAAGCCTCACCCTGCTTAGCTTCCGAGATCTGACGGGATCGGGCGCTTTCAAGGTAGTATGGCCGTAGGTGGAGATTGCTGTCTCATGATATCCTCTCATTCTTAAATCCATGAGCCTATATCTTGCTCCATGCATACACAGAGACTGAGAAAATGACAGGTGCACTCAAATGTACTATAGACGGAATTCTTGATGTCAGAATTCTATTTTGGAAGGTTGCATTGTGTTGAACTTTCTGAGGAAAAAACGATATATTTCTTTGCCACTGCGGGAAAAAAGTAGTAAAAAATGAAACATTTTCATTTGCTGCAAGGAATGCCATGTATATTTTCATTAGGGAAGCAAAAAATAAAAACACCCACAGCACCTGGTATTCCCAGGCAGTCTCCCAACCCAGTACTAATCAAGCCTCACCCTGCTTAGCTTCCGAGATCTGACGGGATCGGGCGCTTTCAAGGTAGTATGGCCGTAGGTGGAGATTGCTGTCTCATGATATCCTCTCATTCTTAAATCCATGAGCCTATATCTTGCTCCATGCATACACAGAGACTGAGAAAATGACAGGTGCACTCAAATGTACTATAGACGGAATTCTTGATGTCAGAATTCTATTTTGGAAGGTTGCATTGTGTTGAACTTTCTGAGGAAAAAACGATATATTTCTTTGCCACTACGGGAAAAAAGTAGTAAAAAATGAAACATTTTCATTTGCTGCAAGGAATGCCATGTATATTTTCATTAGGGAAGCAAAAAATAAAAACACCCACAGCACCTGGTATTCCCAGGCAGTCTCCCAACCCAGTACTAATCAAGCCTCACCCTGCTTAGCTTCCGAGATCTGACGGGATCGGGCGCTTTCAAGGTAGTATGGCCGTAGGTGGAGATTGCTGTCTCATGATATCCTCTCATTCTTAAATCCATGAGCCTATATCTTGCTCCATGCATACACAGAGACTGAGAAAATGACAGGTGCACTCAAATGTACTATAGACGGAATTCTTGATGTCAGAATTCTATTTTGGAAGGTTGCATTGTGTTGAACTTTCAGAGGAAAAAACGATAGATTTCTTTGCCACTGCGGGAAAAAAGTAGCAAGAAATGAAACATTTTCATTTGCTGCGAGGAATGCCATGTATATTTTCATTAGGGAAGCGAAAAATAAAAACCCCTACAGCACCTGGTATTCCCAGGCAGTCTCCCAACCCAGTACTAATCAAGCCTCACCCTGCTTAGCTTCCGAGATCTGACGGGATCGGGCGCTGTCAAGGTAGTATGGCCGTAGGTGGAGATTGCTGTCTCATGATATCCTCTCATTCTTAAATCCATGAGCCTATATCTTGCTCCATGCATACACAGAGACTGAGAAAATGACAGGTGCACTCAAATGTACTATAGACGGAATTCTTGATGTCAGAATTCTATTTTGGAAGGTTGCATTGTGTTGAACTTTCAGAGGAAAAAACGATAGATTTCTTTGCCACTGCGGGAAAAAAGTAGTAAAAAAATTTCAGAAGTGCCTATATTCAACCTCCTCCTGTTTGGATTTGAACTCACTATCTCTTCCAAGTATCAGCTTGAACACTGCACACCCCAACTCTGTGAGCCACAAGCTCACCATATAACATGCTGAGTGTTCTGAGGCCTGTATGATATATTTCTAAATGACATGGGAGGCATAAGTGTATTATTGTGACCGTTAAAAAAATACATTCTTGAAGAATTACCTTAAATGGAGAAATTAAATCAGAGACTGAGAAAATGACAGGTGCACTCAAATATACTATAAACGGAATTCTTGATGTCAGAATTCTATTTTGGAAGGTTGCATTGTGTTGAACTTTCAGAGGAAAAAACAATATATTTCTTTGCCACTCCGGGAAAAAAGTAGCAAGAAATGAAACATTTTCATTTGCTGCGAGGAATGCCATGTATATTTTCATTAGGGAAGCGAAAAATAAAAACCCCTACAGCACCTGGTATTCCCAGGCAGTCTCCCAACCCAGTACTAATCAAGCCTCACCCTGCTTAGCTTCCGAGATCTGACGGGATCGGGCGCTTTCAAGGTAGTATGGCCGTAGGTGGAGATTGCTGACTCATGATATCCTCTCATTCTTAAATCCATGAGCCTATATCTTGCTCCATGCATACACAGAGACTGAGAAAATGACAGGTGCACTCAAATGTACTATAGACGGAATTCTTGATGTCAGAATTCTATTTTGGAAGGTTGCATTGTGTTGAACTTTCAGAGGAAAAAACGATAGATTTCTTTGCCACTGCGGGAAAAAAGTAGTAAAAAATTTCAGAAGTGCCTATATTCAACCTCCTCCTGTTTGGATTTGAACTCACTATCTCTTCCAAGTATCAGCTTGAACACTGCACACCCCAACTCTGTGAGCCACAAGCTCACCATATAACATGCTGAGTGTTCTGAGGCCTGTATGATATATTTCTAAATGACATGGGAGGCATAAGTGTATTATTGTGACCGTTAAAAAAATACATTCTTGAAGAATTACCTTAAATGGAGAAATTAAATCAGAGACTGAGAAAATGACAGGTGCACTCAAATATACTATAAACGGAATTCTTGATGTCAGAATTCTATTTTGGAAGGTTGCATTGTGTTGAACTTTCAGAGGAAAAAACAATATATTTCTTTGCCACTCCGGGAAAAAAGTAGCAAGAAATGAAACATTTTCATTTGCTGCGAGGAATGCCATGTATATTTTCATTAGGGAAGCGAAAAATAAAAACCCCTACAGCACCTGGTATTCCCAGGCAGTCTCCCAACCCAGTACTAATCAAGCCTCACCCTGCTTAGCTTCCGAGATCTGACGGGATCGGGCGCTTTCAAGGTAGTATGGCCGTAGGTGGAGATTGCTGACTCATGATATCCTCTCATTCTTAAATCCATGAGCCTATATCTTGCTCCATGCATACACAGAGACTGAGAAAATGACAGGTGCACTCAAATGTACTATAGACGGAATTCTTGATGTCAGAATTCTATTTTGGAAGGTTGCATTGTGTTGAACTTTCAGAGGAAAAAACGATAGATTTCTTTGCCACTGCGGGAAAAAAGTAGTAAAAAATGAAACATTTTCATTTGCTGCAAGGAATGCCATGTATATTTTCATTAGGGAAGCAAAAAATAAAAACACCCACAGCACCTGGTATTCCCAGGCAGTCTCCCAACCCAGTACTAATCAAGCCTCACCCTGCTTAGCTTCCGAGATCTGACGGGATCGGGCGCTTTCAAGGTAGTATGGCCGTAGGTGGAGATTGCTGTCTCATGATATCCTCTCATTCTTAAATCCATGAGCCTATATCTTGCTCCATGCATACACAGAGACTGAGAAAATGACAGGTGCACTCAAATGTACTATAGACGGAATTCTTGATGTCAGAATTCTATTTTGGAAGGTTGCATTGTGTTGAACTTTCAGAGGAAAAAACGATATATTTCTTTGCCACTGCGGGAAAAAAGTAGCAAGAAATGAAACATTTTCATTTGCTGCGAGGAATGCCATGTATATTTTCATTAGGGAAGCGAAAAATAAAAACCCCTACAGCACCTGGTATTCCCAGGCAGTCTCCCAACCCAGTACTAATCAAGCCTCACCCTGCTTAGCTTCCGAGATCTGACGGGATCGGGCGCTTTCAAGGTAGTATGGCCGTAGGTGGAGATTGCTGTCTCATGATATCCTCTCATTCTTAAATCCATGAGCCTATATCTTGCTCCATGCATACACAGAGACTGAGAAAATGACAGGTGCACTCAAATGTACTATAGACGGAATTCTTGATGTCAGAATTCTATTTTGGAAGGTTGCATTGTGTTGAACTTTCTGAGGAAAAAACGATAGATTTCTTTGCCACTGCGGGAAAAAAGTAGTAAAAAATGAAACATTTTCATTTGCTGCAAGGAATGCCATGTATATTTTCATTAGGGAAGCAAAAAATAAAAACACCCACAGCACCTGGTATTCCCAGGCAGTCTCCCAACCCAGTACTAATCAAGCCTCACCCTGCTTAGCTTCCGAGATCTGACGGGATCGGGCGCTTTCAAGGTAGTATGGCCGTAGGTGGAGATTGCTGTCTCATGATATCCTCTCATTCTTAAATCCATGAGCCTATATCTTGCTCCATGCATACACAGAGACTGAGAAAATGACAGGTGCACTCAAATGTACTATAGACGGAATTCTTGATGTCAGAATTCTATTTTGGAAGGTTGCATTGTGTTGAACTTTCTGAGGAAAAAACGATATATTTCTTTGCCACTGCGGGAAAAAAGTAGTAAAAAATGAAACATTTTCATTTGCTGCAAGGAATGCCATGTATATTTTCATTAGGGAAGCAAAAAATAAAAACACCCACAGCACCTGGTATTCCCAGGGAGTCTCCCAACCCAGTACTAATCAAGCCTCACCCTGCTTAGCTTCCGAGATCTGACGGGATCGGGGGCTTTCAAGGTAGTATGGCCGTAGGTGGAGATTGCTGTCTCATGATATCCTCTCATTCTTAAATCCATGAGCCTATATCTTGCTCCATGCATACACAGAGACTGAGAAAATGACAGGTGCACTCAAATGTACTATAGACGGAATTCTTGATGTCAGAATTCTATTTTGGAAGGTTGCATTGTGTTGAACTTTCAGAGGAAAAAACGATATATTTCTTTGCCACTGCGGGAAAAAAGTAGCAAGAAATGAAACATTTTCATTTGCTGCGAGGAATGCCATGTATATGTTCATTAGGGAAGCGAAAAATAAAAACCCCTACAGCACCTGGTATTCCCAGGCAGTCTCCCAACCCAGTACTAATCAAGCCTCACCCTGCTTAGCTTCCGAGATCTGACGGGATCGGGCGCTTTCAAGGTAGTATGGCCGTAGGTGGAGATTGCTGTCTCATGATATCCTCTCATTCTTAAATCCATGAGCCTATATCTTGCTCCATGCATACACAGAGACTGAGAAAATGACAGGTGCACTCAAATGTACTATAGACGGAATTCTTGATGTCAGAATTCTATTTTGGAAGGTTGCATTGTGTTGAACTTTCTGAGGAAAAAACGATAGATTTCTTTGCCACTGCGGGAAAAAAGTAGTAAAAAATGAAACATTTTCATTTGCTGCAAGGAATGCGATTTATATTTTAATTAGGGAAGCAAAAAATAAAAACACCCACAGCACCTGGTATTCCCAGGCAGTCTCCCAACCCAGTACTAATCAAGCCTCACCCTGCTTAGCTTCCGAGATCTGACGGGATCGGGCGCTTTCAAGGTAGTATGGCCGTAGGTGGAGATTGCTGTCTCATGATATCCTCTCATTCTTAAATCCATGAGCCTATATCTTGCTCCATGCATACACAGAGACTGAGAAAATGACAGGTGCACTCAAATGTACTATAGACGGAATTCTTGATGTCAGAATTCTATTTTGGAAGGTTGCATTGTGTTGAACTTTCTGAGGAAAAAACGATATATTTCTTTGCCACTACGGGAAAAAAGTAGTAAAAAATGAAACATTTTCATTTGCTGCAAGGAATGCCATGTATATTTTCATTAGGGAAGCAAAAAATAAAAACACCCACAGCACCTGGTATTCCCAGGCAGTCTCCCAACCCAGTACTAATCAAGCCTCACCCTGCTTAGCTTCCGAGATCTGACGGGATCGGGCGCTTTCAAGGTAGTATGGCCGTAGGTGGAGATTGCTGTCTCATGATATCCTCTCATTCTTAAATCCATGAGCCTATATCTTGCTCCATGCATACACAGAGACTGAGAAAATGACAGGTGCACTCAAATGTACTATAGACGGAATTCTTGATGTCAGAATTCTATTTTGGAAGGTTGCATTGTGTTGAACTTTCAGAGGAAAAAACGATAGATTTCTTTGCCACTGCGGGAAAAAAGTAGCAAGAAATGAAACATTTTCATTTGCTGCGAGGAATGCCATGTATATTTTCATTAGGGAAGCGAAAAATAAAAACCCCTACAGCACCTGGTATTCCCAGGCAGTCTCCCAACCCAGTACTAATCAAGCCTCACCCTGCTTAGCTTCCGAGATCTGACGGGATCGGGCGCTGTCAAGGTAGTATGGCCGTAGGTGGAGATTGCTGTCTCATGATATCCTCTCATTCTTAAATCCATGAGCCTATATCTTGCTCCATGCATACACAGAGACTGAGAAAATGACAGGTGCACTCAAATGTACTATAGACGGAATTCTTGATGTCAGAATTCTATTTTGGAAGGTTGCATTGTGTTGAACTTTCAGAGGAAAAAACGATAGATTTCTTTGCCACTGCGGGAAAAAAGTAGTAAAAAATTTCAGAAGTGCCTATATTCAACCTCCTCCTGTTTGGATTTGAACTCACTATCTCTTCCAAGTATCAGCTTGAACACTGCACACCCCAACTCTGTGAGCCACAAGCTCACCATATAACATGCTGAGTGTTCTGAGGCCTGTATGATATATTTCTAAATGACATGGGAGGCATAAGTGTATTATTGTGACCGTTAAAAAAATACATTCTTGAAGAATTACCTTAAATGGAGAAATTAAATCAGAGACTGAGAAAATGACAGGTGCACTCAAATATACTATAAACGGAATTCTTGATGTCAGAATTCTATTTTGGAAGGTTGCATTGTGTTGAACTTTCAGAGGAAAAAACAATATATTTCTTTGCCACTCCGGGAAAAAAGTAGCAAGAAATGAAACATTTTCATTTGCTGCGAGGAATGCCATGTATATTTTCATTAGGGAAGCGAAAAATAAAAACCCCTACAGCACCTGGTATTCCCAGGCAGTCTCCCAACCCAGTACTAATCAAGCCTCACCCTGCTTAGCTTCCGAGATCTGACGGGATCGGGCGCTTTCAAGGTAGTATGGCCGTAGGTGGAGATTGCTGTCTCATGATATCCTCTCATTCTTAAATCCATGAGCCTATATCTTGCTCCATGCATACACAGAGACTGAGAAAATGACAGGTGCACTCAAATGTACTATAGACGGAATTCTTGATGTCAGAATTCTATTTTGGAAGGTTGCATTGTGTTGAACTTTCAGAGGAAAAAACGATAGATTTCTTTGCCACTGCGGGAAAAAAGTAGCAAGAAATGAAACATTTTCATTTGCTGCGAGGAATGCCATGTATATTTTCATTAGGGAAGCGAAAAATAAAAACCCCTACAGCACCTGGTATTCCCAGGCAGTCTCCCAACCCAGTACTAATCAAGCCTCACCCTGCTTAGCTTCCGAGATCTGACGGGATCGGGCGCTGTCAAGGTAGTATGGCCGTAGGTGGAGATTGCTGTCTCATGATATCCTCTCATTCTTAAATCCATGAGCCTATATCTTGCTCCATGCATACACAGAGACTGAGAAAATGACAGGTGCACTCAAATGTACTATAGACGGAATTCTTGATGTCAGAATTCTATTTTGGAAGGTTGCATTGTGTTGAACTTTCAGAGGAAAAAACGATAGATTTCTTTGCCACTGCGGGAAAAAAGTAGTAAAAAATTTCAGAAGTGCCTATATTCAACCTCCTCCTGTTTGGATTTGAACTCACTATCTCTTCCAAGTATCAGCTTGAACACTGCACAACCCAACTCTGTGAGCCACAAGCTCACCATATAACATGCTGAGTGTTCTGAGGCCTGTATGATATATTTCTAAATGACATGGGAGGCATAAGTGTATTATTGTGACCGTTAAAAAAATACATTCTTGAAGAATTACCTTAAATGGAGAAATTAAATCAGAGACTGAGAAAATGACAGGTGCACTCAAATATACTATAAACGGAATTCTTGATGTCAGAATTCTATTTTGGAAGGTTGCATTGTGTTGAACTTTCAGAGGAAAAAACAATATATTTCTTTGCCACTCCGGGAAAAAAGTAGCAAGAAATGAAACATTTTCATTTGCTGCGAGGAATGCCATGTATATTTTCATTAGGGAAGCGAAAAATAAAAACCCCTACAGCACCTGGTATTCCCAGGCAGTCTCCCAACCCAGTACTAATCAAGCCTCACCCTGCTTAGCTTCCGAGATCTGACGGGATCGGGCGCTTTCAAGGTAGTATGGCCGTAGGTGGAGATTGCTGACTCATGATATCCTCTCATTCTTAAATCCATGAGCCTATATCTTGCTCCATGCATACACAGAGACTGAGAAAATGACAGGTGCACTCAAATGTACTATAGACGGAATTCTTGATGTCAGAATTCTATTTTGGAAGGTTGCATTGTGTTGAACTTTCAGAGGAAAAAACGATAGATTTCTTTGCCACTGCGGGAAAAAAGTAGTAAAAAATTTCAGAAGTGCCTATATTCAACCTCCTCCTGTTTGGATTTGAACTCACTATCTCTTCCAAGTATCAGCTTGAACACTGCACACCCCAACTCTGTGAGCCACAAGCTCACCATATAACATGCTGAGTGTTCTGAGGCCTGTATGATATATTTCTAAATGACATGGGAGGCATAAGTGTATTATTGTGACCGTTAAAAAAATACATTCTTGAAGAATTACCTTAAATGGAGAAATTAAATCAGAGACTGAGAAAATGACAGGTGCACTCAAATATACTATAAACGGAATTCTTGATGTCAGAATTCTATTTTGGAAGGTTGCATTGTGTTGAACTTTCTGAGGAAAAAACGATATATTTCTTTGCCACTGCGGGAAAAAAGTAGTAAAAAATGAAACATTTTCATTTGCTGCAAGGAATGCCATGTATATTTTCATTAGGGAAGCAAAAAATAAAAACACCCACAGCACCTGGTATTCCCAGGCAGTCTCCCAACCCAGTACTAATCAAGCCTCACCCTGCTTAGCTTCCGAGATCTGACGGGATCGGGCGCTTTCAAGGTAGTATGGCCGTAGGTGGAGATTGCTGTCTCATGATATCCTCTCATTCTTAAATCCATGAGCCTATATCTTGCTCCATGCATACACAGAGACTGAGAAAATGACAGGTGCACTCAAATGTACTATAGACGGAATTCTTGATGTCAGAATTCTATTTTGGAAGGTTGCATTGTGTTGAACTTTCAGAGGAAAAAACGATAGATTTCTTTGCCACTGCGGGAAAAAAGTAGCAAGAAATGAAACATTTTCATTTGCTGCGAGGAATGCCATGTATATTTTCATTAGGGAAGCGAAAAATAAAAACCCCTACAGCACCTGGTATTCCCAGGCAGTCTCCCAACCCAGTACTAATCAAGCCTCACCCTGCTTAGCTTCCGAGATCTGACGGGATCGGGCGCTGTCAAGGTAGTATGGCCGTAGGTGGAGATTGCTGTCTCATGATATCCTCTCATTCTTAAATCCATGAGCCTATATCTTGCTCCATGCATACACAGAGACTGAGAAAATGACAGGTGCACTCAAATGTACTATAGACGGAATTCTTGATGTCAGAATTCTATTTTGGAAGGTTGCATTGTGTTGAACTTTCAGAGGAAAAAACGATATATTTCTTTGCCACTGCGGGAAAAAAGTAGTAAAAAATGAAACATTTTCATTTGCTGCAAGGAATGCCATGTATATTTTCATTAGGGAAGCAAAAAATAAAAACACCCACAGCACCTGGTATTCCCAGGCAGTCTCCCAACCCAGTACTAATCAAGCCTCACCCTGCTTAGCTTCCGAGATCTGACGGGATCGGGCGCTTTCAAGGTAGTATGGCCGTAGGTGGAGATTGCTGTCTCATGATATCCTCTCATTCTTAAATCCATGAGCCTATATCTTGCTCCATGCATACACAGAGACTGAGAAAATGACAGGTGCACTCAAATGTACTATAGACGGAATTCTTGATGTCAGAATTCTATTTTGGAAGGTTGCATTGTGTTGAACTTTCTGAGGAAAAAACGATATATTTCTTTGCCACTGCGGGAAAAAAGTAGTAAAAAATGAAACATTTTCATTTGCTGCAAGGAATGCCATGTATATTTTCATTAGGGAAGCAAAAAATAAAAACACCCACAGCACCTGGTATTCCCAGGCAGTCTCCCAACCCAGTACTAATCAAGCCTCACCCTGCTTAGCTTCCGAGATCTGACGGGATCGGGCGCTTTCAAGGTAGTATGGCCGTAGGTGGAGATTGCTGTCTCATGATATCCTCTCATTCTTAAATCCATGAGCCTATATCTTGCTCCATGCATACACAGAGACTGAGAAAATGACAGGTGCACTCAAATGTACTATAGACGGAATTCTTGATGTCAGAATTCTATTTTGGAAGGTTGCATTGTGTTGAACTTTCAGAGGAAAAAACGATATATTTCTTTGCCACTGCGGGAAAAAAGTAGCAAGAAATGAAACATTTTCATTTGCTGCGAGGAATGCCATGTATATTTTCATTAGGGAAGCGAAAAATAAAAACCCCTACAGCACCTGGTATTCCCAGGCAGTCTCCCAACCCAGTACTAATCAAGCCTCACCCTGCTTAGCTTCCGAGATCTGACGGGATCGGGCGCTTTCAAGGTAGTATGGCCGTAGGTGGAGATTGCTGTCTCATGATATCCTCTCATTCTTAAATCCATGAGCCTATATCTTGCTCCATGCATACACAGAGACTGAGAAAATGACAGGTGCACTCAAATGTACTATAGACGGAATTCTTGATGTCAGAATTCTATTTTGGAAGGTTGCATTGTGTTGAACTTTCTGAGGAAAAAACGATAGATTTCTTTGCCACTGCGGGAAAAAAGTAGTAAAAAATGAAACATTTTCATTTGCTGCAAGGAAT